>NC_091952.1:255108203-255115703 GCF_031021105.1 Erythrolamprus reginae
ATAATAACAACAATAATAACAACAATAATAACAACAACAACAATAATAATAATAATAATAAGTAAATAAATAAATTAAAAAAAAGAGAATAATAGGACAGTAGGACAGGGATGGTAGGCACAGTGGTGTGCTTATGCATAATTTTCAACAATATGTATGTTGCATTATGTACGTTGCAACGTGCATTATTTTCAACAATATGTTTATGTAAAACGATGGATTATTTTCAACAATCCATCATTTTACATTAACCTAAATAAAACTAGGGCAATGTTTTAACTGATCCCTTTAAAGGAATTGCAGAAGATAGCGATCCTGAGCGCTATTGCTTATGGTAATTACATAGAGCCTCCAGGGTCAGTGGCAATAAACCTTTAACAGCTAAAGCGAGAGAGAGAGAGGAAAAAAACATTAGTTGAGAAAATTAAGCAGGGGATATAAATGGAAGGCCTATATTATTGGGAAGTGATTTCCCTGGAATGCAGGAGAAGAAATGAGCTGTTATTTTATTTCCCTTGCTAGATTTTGGTCATGGGTCTAAGACGTCTTCTATGTGAAGCTACAAAGAGGCCATGCTGGAAGGGTAACTCTTCCCTGGTACAAGCTGAGAGGATGAGAGCCTGTGGTCTAGAGGTTAAAGCTACAGGCAGACTCCCCAGGTTTAAATCCTGGTAAGGGTATGGCTAGCTAATGAGAGCAAATAGCTTGAAATAGATCTATACTAGTCTCCCTTCCTTTTCATTGTCAGCAAAAATATGGGAGAGAGAGAGAGAGAGAGAGAGAGAGAGAGAGAGAGAGAAACACAAACCTATTGGTTGGGCTCTGATATTTCTTGTCTCAAATATCAACCATTCACCATTCGAAACGATGCTGAGATTCAAAAATGCTTCAGGTCCTCTGACCAGCTGGGATTCTGATGTCTTCTTCTCCAGCAGTGTGTTATTATATATTAGCAGCTGGCAACGATCTGGAGGACTTTATGCATCAAACCTAGCCAGGCTTCCAAGTTCAACCTTTCTGTTTGTTTCTCTTCCAACAGGTAAACATGGTTATTGGCATTCTGGTCTTTAACAAACTTGTATCCAAAGATGGAATAACAGATAAGAAACTGAAGGAACGGGCAGGGTAGGCGTTCTATCAATCCTTCCTCTAAGAAAGCGAGCAAAAAAGTATATATTTATATGTCGATATCTTGCAACGTCACTTTCGATAACCAGGCAGGAATGTTACGCCCAGAGAGAAATGGTGGTTTGGAGGAAAAGTAAAAGCTGAAACCAGCTTTCTGTGCATGTTCTTTTGACTTGTGGCATGGAAGGAGCACGGAATGATTTGTTAAAGAGGCATCAATGCACCAGAAACCTTCTATACTGTATGTCTATGGAGATTCTCGGTCATCCAAGTCCTGTCGATCCCAAAGGTGCTTTTTTCAAGAGGCAATTGGACTTTCTTGTTTGTTTTTCTTCTTTTGAAGACATTTTGTTTCTCCTCCAAAAAGTTTCTTCAGCTCTGACCTGGATGGTGAGGAATGGAAAGACTTGTTTGTCCACCCTGTAGATAAAACAGACACAAACTGAGCAATGTGGTAGATAGAGCATTCTACAGACACGGTGAGAGGACATACGGAGCTAGGCTTCCTTAAAGATTGTGTTGAAGCAAAGATATTTGATATATCACACACACACACACAAGCACAATTTTGCATCACTAGATTTTTTTCATCATAAAAATGCCTTTTAAGGACTCTTCCCAAGGCACTTGAAGTTTCATTTCTGGAACCAATTCAACATCTGGAATGTTTCTTCGGAACACGATTCCTGAATCATTCGTGCTATTTAGGGCACGTCGACTTCATGTTCCATTTAATGCTTGCACAATTGACACGTTCTTAATGCCATACTGTATTTTTGGACCATAAGATGCGTTGGTCCAGGGGTAGGCAAAGTTGGCTCTTCTATGACATGTGGACTTCAACTCCCAGAATCCCTGAGCTAGAATGATTGACTCAGCAATTCTGGGAGTTGAAGTCCACAAGTCATAGAAGAGCCAACTTTGCCTACCCCTGCACTGGACTATAAGATGCACCTGGATTTAGAGGAGTAAAAAATAGTTTTTCGCCTTCGCATGTCCCGTTTTCACTCTTCATGGCCCCCGGAAGCACTTCGCAGGCTGAAAACAGACCCGTTTTGGGCCTCCTGAACCCTCAAGCATGTCCTGGTTTTCACCAAAAATACGCCCATTTTTGGTCTGCAGAATGCTTCTGGGGGCTGGGAAGGGTGAAAACGGGGTGCAAGGAAAATTCAGAAGGCCCCAATTTTTTCTTCTTCTTCTTCTGAGCACTGTGCCTGCATCACCATCTTGTTTTCAGCTCTTTTTAAAAATTATGTTTTGGATTTTTCAGCACTGCGCATGGCCCTGTGCATTAAATGCATGGTTGCCCATGGGGCGCGGCCACCCAGCGCAGGAGGAAGCGAACCAGCAGTGAGGAAAGCTAGGACCCATCCCTGGCACGAAGGCTTTGCAGGCCAAAAAAGGGCCTGTATTCAGTCTATAAGATGCTCCGAAATTTTCACCCCCTTTTAGGGAGTGGAGGAAGCGTGTCTTATACAGTGGTGCCTCTACTTAAGAACTTAATTTGTTCTGGGGACCAGGTTCTTAGGTAGAAAAGTTTGTAAGCAGAAGCAATTTTTCCCATAAGAATCAATATAAAAGCAAATAATGCCTGCAAAACCATTAGGAAAGAAATAATGCTCTGGAGAAGGTGCAAAAAAGAGCAACCAAGATGATTAAGGGATTGGAAACCAAGACTTACGAAGAGAGACTGAGGGAACTGGGCATGGATAGCCTAGAGAAAAGGAGGGCCAGAGCGGACATGATAGCAGTCTACAAGTATACGAGGGGATGTCACAGAGAGGAGGGGATCACTTTATTCTTCAGGGCACCAGAGGGCTGGACGAGGAACAACGGCTGGAAGCTGACCAAGGAGAGATTCAACATGGAGATAAGGAGGAACTTCCTGATGGTCAGAGCGATCAACCAATGGAACAACCTACCAGCGGACGTTGTGAACTCCAACACTCTGGACATTTTTAAGAGAAGATTGAACTGCCACTTGACTGGTGTACTATAGGGTTCCTGCTTGGGCAGGGGGTTGAACTCGATGGCCTTCATGGTCCCTTTCAACTCTAACAATAAATAAATAAATAAAAGCTCCGAACTTGGGTGGGGGGAGGAGGAGGAAGAAGAAGAGGAGGAGGACAGTCGCTGCTGAAGGAAGAAGGTGAGGTGAGGAGAATCAAAAAAATCCAAAATTTTAAGGCTTTTTTTAAAAAAGAGGGACTCTGAGGCAGCGAAAGCCTCTTTAAGAACCAGAAAAGCCCGAGATGGCCGGGATTAAAGGGGGAATGGTAGGAAACTGGCCGGGCCTTCGTGCTGCTCTTAAATTTCCTGGAAATTTTTTCCGGGCTTGGGTTCTTAAGTAGAAAATGGTTCTTAAGTAGAGGCAACAAAATCTTGAACGCTCGGTTTTCATCTAGAAAAGTTCTTAAGTAGAGGCATTCTTAGGTAGAGGTACCACTGTACTCAGAAAAATGCTGTAAATTTGCAAATTCCCTTATATTTAGTGGAGAGTCAAGAGTGACAGGAACTAAAGCAGATTTCAGTATGTTCAATTTCATCCTGGGCTATCCCAGGCTCATGCCATCATTTTCAAAGGCACATAGTTCCAGGCATTTGCTGTCCTATGAAAACATCACCAAAAATCTTTCAATTAAATCCTGTTTTCGCTGGTTATCGATTGTGCTGGATAGGTGTATGAAACTGCAGATGCTTAGGAAATGGGGAGGGAGCTGGTGTTTTGCTTTGTTTTTAAATGGCTTCTCTTTACGTTAATTTGTTTGCTTGCTTGTGAACCTGCTTTAAAAGTTGTGCTTTTCAATGTGCAAATGAACTCGTGGGCGCATTACCTGTGCAGAACATGACTGATGCCTGGAGAAGTTAAGGGCAGTGTCATCCCTGGTCACCAAACTGATGAACTTCAGCCTGAAGAGTTTTTTCTCAAACTACATTGAAAATTTGGGGATAAATTTGGGAAGCAGCTTCCAAAGAGGTGTAACTATACATTGCACCGAACTAAACAGGCTGTACGGCCACAAGCGAAGCCAAAATTTTTCCTTTGCCAAGGAAAACGTTTGTTTAAGTGAGTTTGCCCGATTTTACAATCTGTGTTGCCCACAGTTGTTAAGTGAATTACTGCAAATTGTTCAACGTTATGACAGTGGTTCTCAACCTGGGGATCTAACAAGAACATGGGAAAACAAACTTCCCCTGGTGTTAGAAACTAAAGCTTCTATTCGGCGCCTTGGAACATATTTTTACAATCCGACCAATCAGGTGTTTACAGTGGGAGGTGTCCCTCTGGCCTTCCTGCCAATCAGCTTCAAGCTCTGCTGGGAGAATTGGTGCTAGACTTATGGTTGTGGGTCACTGTATTAAGGGGTCGCAGCATTAGAAAGGTTGAGAGCCACCACATTTATGGCGACCGTCAAAATTGTGTCTCTGAATTTTAATCCCAGGATGGTGGGGAAGTGCTACAACCATCATAAGTGTGAAAAATGGTCATAAGTCACAATTTTTTGAACGATTGCTGTTGTAATATTAGGTGGTCACCAAATGAACTGTTGCAATTGGAGTGTTTCCTCTTGTAGTCCGCAATTTACAACAGTTAGTTTTGTGACTGTTTGACGTTACAACGGTACTGGGAGAAAAAAATTGGGTTTCTTTTTTTATCCTTTTTTCACACTTACGACCGTTGGCGCATCCCTGGCGTCACGCAATCAAAATTCAGATGCTTCTCCTCCTCCCTCTCCTTCCTTCCTTCTCCTCCCCAGCTCCTCCCTCCCTCTCCTCCTTCTTTACTCCTCCCCTCCCTCTCTCCCGTTAGCTGCTATTTATGAAAGTTGCCATATGATGGGGTCACGTCAATAGTGGGTTCCTACAAGAGAGGTAACGGATGCTGCACTGGTAGTAAAAGTTGGGCTGGGTGTGCAGCTTTGGGTCTCTGGCGTGCACACTTCCATGTGCACCCTGTTGGGGGTGAGGTTTGCGCATGCAGAAGGCAACCCCACCAACTAGCCACAGTTCAAAACTATACCTATTGGGATAGAAAAGGTGGATAGAGAAAAATTCTTTTCTCTATCACACAATACTAGGACAAGGGGGCCCTCCCTAAAGCTCACAGGTAAGAAAGTGAGGACAAATCAAGGGAAATATTTCTTCACCCAGAGGGTCCTTGGTTGATTGAATTCCCTTCCACAAGAGGTCGTGGCAGCTGTCAGCCTTGATAGCTTCAAGGCAGGATTAGACAGATTCAGGGATGCCAAACATATAGATGGTTATTGAAATGGATGTCCAAGTGCTGCCTCTATGTTGGTTGAGGCAGGCAGGATTCCCTTGGGTACCATTTGTTGAGGGTCAAGAGGAAGGGAGGGTCTTGCCTTCTCTTTCTGCTCAAGATCCCCATGGACAATTGGTGGGCCACTGCGGGACACAGAATGCTGGACTCGATGGGCTTTGGTCTGATTCAGCAGGGCTCTTCTTAGGTTCTATACCTAATTGAAGTCTTCAATGAAAAACATTTCCTGGGATATTTTTCCGGGCTCAAGTTCTTAAGTAGAAAATGGTTCTTAAGAAGAGGCAACAAAATTTTGAACACCTGGTTCTTATCTAGAAAAGTTCTTATGCAGGTAGAGGTGCCACTGTATAAACGTTAAAAATGAAACAGAGATAAATATAAACATAAAGCATGACATATCAATCATATATGTTGTATTATGACAGAAACAGAAGAAAAGAGAGAAGGAAGAAAGTGAGAAGATAGGAAAGATATAGTAGAAAGGGGAAATTTGGGGAAAGCAAAAAAGAAAAGGGGGATGGAGAAAGAAATGAGAAAAGGAGAAGACATACCGGCTATTTAGCTGGAACATCCATAATATACGACCTCTGATTTAAATATGTAGTTGGCAGGTAAATTTCCCTTGATTTTTATTCCACTTGTTTAACAACGGCAGTGATTCACTTAACAAACGAGGCAAGTTAAGTCGTAAAAACAAGACAAGACTCACTTCAGAAGTTTTTCGATTGGCAACAAAAAAATTGCAGGTGGCTCAATTGTGGCCATAAATTGAGGACTGGCTGATCTTGGTCTGGTCAGGAAGACACCTGAAGGTCCTCATGTCTGGCCACATAGATCTGTTTAAATAAATGGGATCTTCAGTGTCACTTTTCTAGCTCCTGTCAAAGCCAAGGCTTGAAAATTTGGGAGGCAACCACAGAATTTGGTCCCAATTTGAATGGTCAGGTTTGTCTGGTCCACATTTTCTAACCAGGTTCGGTCCAGGTTCTTTGACAAAGCCCGAGACCTCTTTGGGCAAAAGGGGAAGGGGGTTGTGGCTGATGGTTTCCTGGGCCTGGTATGTTAAAAGTTGAGAGTGTTAACCCTTCCCTGTCCTGTTATTTGATATCTCTCTTCCTTTCCCTTCTATCTCTCTCTTTCTTTCCCTCTCTTGATCTCCTTCTTTCTTTCTTTCTTTCTTTCTCTCTTTCTTTCTCTCTCTCTCTCTCTCTTTCTTTCTTAATTTCTGCTGGGGTTTGAGTTGGCATTCTCATTTTGTTCAACTTTATCCTTTTATTCTTTTTCTTAAATATCTTTCTTCCGTCCTTTCCACCCTCTCTTCCCATTCCCCTATCTCCTCCCTCCCTCCCTCCCTCCCTCCTCCTATCTATCTATCTATCTATCTATCTATCTATCTATCTATCTATCTATCTATCTATCTCTACCTACCTATCTATCTATCTATCTATCTATCTATCTATCATCTTCCTTTCTTTCCTTCTCCTTCCTTCCTTCCCTCCATTTCTTTCTTTCTTTCCTTCTTCCTTCCTTCCCTCCATCCCTCCATTTCTTTCTTTCTTTCTTTCTTTCTTTCTATTCTCTCTCTTTCTCACTCACTTCCTTCCCTCCTTCCCTCTCTCCCTCCTTTCTGTCTTTTCCCTCCCTCTCATACATTTCCTTCCTTCCCTGCTTCCTCGCCTCCTCCATCCATCCCTCCCTCCCTCCCTCTCACCTACCCTTCCCTCCCTCATTTCTTCTCTCTCTCATCCTTCTCTCCCTCCCTCCTTCCCATCCCCTCACACGTTTCTTCCTTCCCTCCTTCTCACACATTTCTTTCTTTCCTTCCTCCCTCCCTCCCTCTGCCCCCTATCACCTCCCTCCCGTTCTGTTTGTGCTCACGAGCAAAGTGTTTTGTTTCGTTTCAGTCTTTTAATTTTAATTGCAGTCAGATGGCCGTGCCCCTTTACGGCATCACGCTCAAATGTTCCAAGTGTGGAGTGGTGTCTTCTCCTGACGTTTCGGCCACAGCCACCAGTAACGCCATGTTAGTTCCTCTAATTTCAACTTTCTTTCTTTTTCTGATGAGGAGTATTGATTGATTGGAGTTAGAG
>NC_091952.1:255120703-255220703 GCF_031021105.1 Erythrolamprus reginae
AGTAACTGAATTTAAACATGCCTGGGATAAACATATATCCATCCTAAGATAAAATACAGAAAATAGTATAAGGGTAGACTAGATGGACCATGAGGTCTTTTTCTGCCGTCAGACTTCTATGTTTCTATGTTTCTATGTTTCTATGAGTCAACTATAAGCCGGTGGTGAGATTTGAACTGCTGAATTACAGCTAGCAAATAGCTGAATTAGCCTGCAGTGCTGTACTCTAACCACTGCACCACTTACAATTGTTAAGTGAGTCTACGGAGAGGGGCGGCATACAAATTTAATTAATAATAATAATAATAATAATAATAATAATAATAATAATAATAATATGATTATGACAATAATAATAATAATAATAATAATAATAATAATAATAATAATAATCCCAGTGACCAGTTAGGTCCCACAGAGTTGGCCTTCTCCGGGTCCTGTCGACCAAACAATGTCGTTTGGCGGGACCCAGGGGAAGAGCCTTCTCTGTGGCGGCCCCGACTCTCTGGAACCAACTCCCCCCAGAGATCAGAACTGCCCCCACCCTCCTGGCCTTTCGTAAACCCCTTAAAACCCACCTCTGCCGTCAGGCATGGGGGAACTGAGATAACTTCCCCAGGCCTATATTGTTTATGTATGGTATGTTGTGTGCATGTTTTTTGAATTATGGGTTTTTAGTTTTAATTATTAGATTTGCATTGTATATTGTTTTTCTATTACTGCTGTGAGCCGCCCCGAGTCTACCGAGAGGGGCGGCATACAAATTTAATAAATAAAATAAATAAAATAAATAAAATAAATAAAATAAATAAAATAAATAAAATAAATAAATATAAATATAAATATAAATATAAATATAAATATAAATATAAATAATATAAATATAAATATAAATATAAATATAAATATAAATATAAATATAAATATAAATATAAATATAAATATAAATATAAATATAAATATAAATATAAATATAAATATAATAATAATAATAATAATAATAATAATAATAATAATTTCTGTGGGTTTTTTCATCTTCATTCCAAGTAGCTGAGGTATGGGGGTCTCCACTAACATTCAAAGGTGACCTTCACTTTTAACTCATGTTCAATTTAAGCCAGATCAGGTTATATCGAAGTGGACATTTAAGATAATTGCCTGCAGACTAAAACATATGAAGAACGGTTGCAGAAATTGAGTTTGGCTAGTCTGGAGAAAAGACGATAGCAATATTGCAGTATTTGAGGGACTGCCACGAAAAAAAAGGGGGCCAAATTATTATCCAAAGCCCCAGAAGGCAAGACAAAGAAACAATGGATGGAAACTAATCAAACAGAGAAGCCACCTGGAATTAAGGGGAAAAATTTCCGACAGAGCAATTAACCAGTGAAACTGTTTCGACTCCAGAAGTTGCATCACTGGAGGTTTTTAAGAAGAGACTGGACAGCCACCTGTCTGAAATTGTATAGGGTCTCCTGCTTGAGGAATGGGGTTGGACTACATGACCTCCAAGGACCCTTCTAGCTCTGTTCTAAAAAAACCCCAGAGAAAATAACAGTGATGAAGGGACAATCCATCAAGATGAGAAGGTCCCATCAAAAAGTGAAGGCCCATCGAGATGGCAGGTTGATATCTGTTCTGTCGGGCTCTCTGGTAGAATCCTCCCAAAAATTCACAGGTACAAATTTCAGACACACACACGTTTGAAAATTCAAAACAATGTTCTTTATAACGAAAATTCACTTAAACCAAGCCCTCTTTTGGTATAGCAAAGAGTCTCCAAAAAAACCCCTGGTAATTTATTCAAGTCCCTTATCAGTCCTGTGATACTTAGCTTGCAGCTGTGAGGCAATTCACAGTCCTTCTTCTTTCACAAAGTGAAACACACTTTGCTCTGGTTTAGTTTCAAAGCAGGGAAAAATCAGCACACAAAAAAATCAAAGTCAGTAAAGCAGTCACGAAACACAACGATCAGATAATCCTCCACAATGGCCAAACCCACAGGCTGCTATTTATAGCAGCCTCACTAATGACCACAGCCCCACCCAACCACAGGTGGCCTCATTTTCTTTGATAATAATCTCTCAGTTGTTGTTGTCTATGCATCACTCTCCGCATGCGTGGCTGTATCATTAACTCTTGTTCCGAATCCAAGGAGGAGAGAGATAATTGATCTCCTTCTGAGCTGTCTGCTATACTCTCCTCCTCCCTGTCACTCATGTCTTCTTGGTCAGAGGAGCCTTCATCAGCAGATTCCCCCAGGGGCAAAACAGGCCTGCAGCATGTGGATGTCTCCCCCACATCCACAGTCCTTGGGGCAGGAGCTGGGCCAGAGCTAACCACAACAATATCCTACCTCTTTTTTTGCCCCACGTGGCAGACCCATAAAAAAAAACAGAGGCAGAGCTCCACTTGTGCGGTCGTAGATGCCTTACTGACGTTTTTGACTCACACACAAATACACACACAAACACACACACTGAGAGGGAGAGACATCCCCAAGCAAAACACAGCCTCCCGTGGAGAAGGATAAACCTACGATTCCATCTGTTTGTCCCTCTGTCTCTCTCTCCATCCATTCCTCCCAAGCCACCAGAAAAACAATCCCAGCATTTGTTTTGTGCTTTCCCCCCCCCCTTCATTTTAAGACACACAAAAGTGGCACTAAGCGTGGAGTGCATTAAGAGGAGGCCTAATGGAGAAAGGCCAGGTCACCCTTGTTCTGCTGTTCTATCTTGTCATTCTCTTTGATTGTAGCTTGGAAGCATTTGAAGCTATTCTGCCTGTATCTTGTGTTTTCACTACCCCTGGATAGTCTCTGATGGGTCTCCCGCAAGCGAGTGAAAGCAACATTCAGAGTTTGGCTGGTCCAGAAGCTAAGAGACCTCTTTTTCTCCCTTTTTTTCTTCTTCTACTTCCCAGGGCGTCCCTCTGGAGCTCCTGTGTAGTCCTACCTTTGCTAGCCCTCACCTGGATGTCGGCTGTGCTGGCCATCACCGACCGCCGTTCGTCTCTGTTCCAGATCCTCTTTGCAGTGTTCGACTCCTTGGAGGGCTTCGTCATCGTGATGGTCCACTGCATTCTTAGAAGAGAGGTGGGCATTTTGAATGGGGAGGATAGAATAGAATTCTTTATTGGCATATTAAACAATATTAAGAAAAATGTTAATAGAATAGAATAAAATAGAATAGAATTCTTTATTGGTCAAGTGTGATTGGACACACAAGGAATTTGTCTTTGGTGCAGATGTTCTCAGTGTACATTAAAGAAAATATACATTTGTCAAGAATCATGGGGTACAACACTTAATGATTGTCATAGGGGTCAAACAAGCAACAAAGAAACAATGTTAATAAAAATGTTAATAGAATAGAATAGAATTCTTTCTTGGTCAAGTGTGATTGGACACACAAGGAATTTGTCTTTGGTGCAGATGCTCTCAGCGTACATAAAAGAAAAAGATACATTTGTCAAGAATCATGGGGTACAACACTTAATGATTGTCATAGGGGTGAAATAAGGAATGAAGAAACAATGTTAATAAAAATGAGAATAGAATAGAATTCTTTATTGGCCAAGTGTGATTGGACACACAAGGAATTTGTCTTTGGTGCAGATGCTCTCAGAGTACACAAAAGAAAGAAAAAAATACATTTGTCAAGAATCATGGGGTACAACACTTAATGATTGTCATAGGGGTCAAACAAACAACAAAGAAACAATATTAATAAAAATGTTAATAGAATAGAATAGAATTCTTTCTTGGCCAAGTGTGATTGGACACACAAGGAATTTGTCTTTGGTGCAGATGCTCTCAGAATACACAAAAGAAAAAGATACATTTGTCAAGAATCATGGAGTACAACACTTAATGATTGTCATAGGGGTGAAATAAGGAATGAAGAAACAATGTTAATAAAAATGGTAGGTAGGTAGGTATGGATAGATAGATAGATAGATAGATAGATAGATAGATAGATAGATAGATAGATAGATAGATGGATGTGGATGGATGGATATAGAGAATAGATGACAGACACACAGTCACACAGGTAGAAGCTAAGTAAGAAAGTAAGGAAGCAGGTGGGTGGGTGGGAGGATAGCTAGGTAGATGTGTAGGTAGGTAGGTAGGTAAGTAGGTACATAGGTAGGTAGGCAGACACACAAACAGACAAACAATATACAGTCAATACATATTACATTTATAAATATCACAGATGCAAAGATAAAAACAGACCCATCTTGTGTAATTCAATATATTGTGAATCGTCCTTGGACAATTCCATGGTGATGGCCTTTAGATACCTTTTAAAAATCTAACAATAAATAAAACTATTATATGCGCCTTTAAAAAAATCATGATTTAGTTGTTTTGATGTTCCTGGTAATGATGATTTTAAAAAAGAGATAGAATGTATGAATTGGAACAGAGGTTCAGCGAGATCTGTTCCAATTCATACATTCTATCATTTTTTTCAGCAAGGGGAAAAATCCATTTCCATTTCAGCCCTCAGTTCTACTGCTTAACTCATCTCAGCAGTGATTATGAACTTTTCCTTACAGTTTCCTTCATGGCTAATTTTAATGGCTGTGCAATTGCCCGGATGCCGAAGCTCATTAGCGAAAAGGCTTGAAATGGATTCTGCCTAATGTGACCATTTTTTTTCCTCCTAGGTGCAAGATGCTGTTAAATGCCGAGTTGTAGACCGTCAAGAAGAAGCCAACGGAGATTCTGGAGGATCATTCCAGAACGGACATGCCCAGCTTATGGTAAGTGGGAAAAAAATGATTTGAAGGAGAGCACAGATGTAGCTTTCATGGCTCCAGTGAACCAAGATGGTGCATACAGGGAATGTTTGGAGGTTAAAACCTATGAAGAACAGTTGTAGGAACTTGGCATATCTAATCTTAAAACAAGAAGGATTAATGTGAAGTGGAAAGACCTAGCCCTTACCATCACCAAGAATCGGACACCATTGAATGGATAGCATCATCATCATCATCATCGTCATCATCATCGTATTCGTCATCATCATCATCGTCGTCATCGTCGTCATCATCGTTGTCATCATCATCATCATCCTCGTCGTCATCATTGTCGTCGTTATCATCATTATCATCATCATCATCGTCGTCATCATCATCTTCATCACCACCACCATCATCATCATCATCATCATCATTGTCATTATCATCGTAGTCATCATCGTCGTTGTCATCGTCATCGTTATCATCGTAGTCATCATCGTCGTTTTCATCGTCGTCGTTATCATCATCATCATCGTCATCGTCATCATCGTCATCATCATCATCATTGTCGTCATCGTCATCATCATCTTCATCATCATTGTCGTCATCATCATCATTGTCATCATCGTCATCATCGTCGTCGTCATCATCGTCATCATCATCATTATCATCATCCTCGTCCTCCTCCTCCTCCTCATCATCATCATCATCATCATCATCATCATCACCATCATGATAATAGTCTTCCAATAATTGAGGAGCTTCCACTAAGAAGAGGGGATTATCTATTCTCCAAAGAACCTGAGGGCAAGAGAAAAAGTGATGGATGGAAACCTATCAAAGAAATCATCCAATGTCCTGTCAGTGAGAACAATTGATCAGTGGGTGGACTTGCTTCAAGAAACTGTGGGTGCTCCATGACCAGAGGATTTTAAGAAGAGACTGGACACAGTTGTCACAGTGATGGCGAACCTATGGCACGTGTCCCACAGGTGGCACATGGAGCCATATCTGCTGGCACCTGAGCTGTTGCCTTAGCTCAGCTTCAGTGGGCATGTATGTACCAGCCAGCTGATTTTTGGCTCACACAGAGGCTCTGGGAGGGTGTTTTTGGCTTCCAGAGAGCCTCTGGGGGGTGGGGGAGGTTTTTTTTACCATCCTCTGGCTACAGGGAAGCCTTTGGAGCCTGGGGAGGGGAAAACATGAGACTAGTGGGCCCACCAGAAGTTGGGAAACAGGTCATTTCTGGCCTCTGGAGGGCTTCCAGAAGGCCTTCAGGGGGCAGGGGAAGCTGTTTTCACCCTCCCTGGGCACTGAATTATGGGTGTTGGCACTCACGTATGCCAATTGGAAGTTCCCTGAAGCCTCCAGAGTGCAAAAAACAGCACAACAGGAAAACTAGAAGTCTGTTTTTCTGAACTTCTGGTTTGCCCATTTGGCCGATTTTTCACCGTCCCAGGCTTTCGTGAGGCCTGTGCGCATGCAAGGGGATTGCGCAGAGGGCAGTGCGGGGCAGTGCACAAGCGTGTGGGGGAAGGGAATGGTTTGGCCACATGTGTGCATGCTAGCACACGTATGCACCCCCCCTTTGGCGCACAAACCCAAAAAGGTTCGCCATCACCAATCTAGGCCATGATTATGCTGTCATAGTCAAGTGGCCATTTTCAGGAAATTCTCAAAACAAGGCCAGAAGAAAGATTGTTCCCATTTATTGCTGGCCCCCAGGTCTACGTGGCAGCTCTCATTCTCATAAATGTATGTAGTCCTTTTTAAACAATCAAGGTTCCAGGTAGCATCCAAACTGAATCACAATCCAAGTCAAAGTGTTCCTCCACCCAGTTTCCCACCCAGTTGAAAGTTCACATCCCTTGTCCTCCACTCATAAACTTGTCACATTGCCCACTCAGATTGTACCAGCATGGCCAGTCCTCCTTCCACTTCCGCCCAGGTAGGTGGGCATAGGATGACCTTGAACCCCTTGAAAGAATGCTTTGTGGCTGCATCTGTTCCCTCCTGAAAATCCCCCCTCCCAAGTTCCCATCAACATCAGGCCTTTTTTTAAAAAAATAAATAATTTTTTTATTGATTTTATAAAATAATTACATAGAACAAACATATAACAGTGCACAGTGCATGTGCCCATCACCTTACAAAACAAGACACCCCCCTTCACCACCACCACCCATACAAGGGGATTCAAAAGTTTTTGATTTTGTTTATCTGTATTTCCTTGGCTCTATCTTGCATTAAATATTACTAAAAGAGTGATTGCAGTTTATTTTTCACATTTACATCACAGATTCTACTCAACATATAATCTTTCACCTTATTCCATCCTTCCGCCCAGGTGGGCAAGCATAGGATGGCCTTGAACCCCTCGAAAGGATGCTTTGTGGCTGCATCTGTCCCTCTTGAAATCACCCCTCCCCAATTCCCATAAACATCAGGCCTTTTATAGATAGTGTGGCAAGCCATTAATTAAGTTTGTTGGTTTGTTTATTCATTCATTCATTCATTCATTTGATTTATATAGTGTGGCAAGTGATTAATTAAGTTTGTTTGTTTGTTTGTTTGTTTGTTTGTTTGTTCGTTCATTTATTCATTCATTCATTCATTCATTTATTTATTTGATTTATATAGTGTGGCAAGCCATTAATTAAGTTTGTTTATTTATTTATTTATTCATTCATTTGTTCATTTGTTCGTTCATTCATTTATTCATCTGTCTGTCTGTCTGTCTGTCTGTCTGTCTATCATCTATCTATCTATCTATCTATCTATCTATCTATCTATCTATCTATCTATTTATATAATGTGGCAAGTTCGTTTATTCATTCATCTATCTATCTATCTATCTATCTATCTATCTATCTATCTATCTATTTATTTATTTATTTATTTATTTATATAATGTGGCAAATTCGTTCATTCATTCGTTCATTCATTCATTCATTCATCTATCTATCTCTCTATCTATCATCTATCTATCTATCTATCTATCTATCTATCTATCTATCTATCTATCTATCTATCTATCTATCTATTTATTTATTTATATGTTGCCCCTCTCTGTGGACTCAGGATGGCTTACAGCATATAAAAACAAAACAATACAATACAACAATCCAATTAATCTCAATTACTTAAAATCTAACCTAAAATCCCAGTAATGTTAAAAATCAGGCATTCCCAATCAAACCACAAACATACATAACATTTGTCAGCCGGGGGCTGGAGTCTAATAGCCGTGAGCCCGGCGGCACAGCAATGTTTTCTGGCTCTTGTGGAAGACAAGGAGGGTGGGGGTGGTATGAATCTCTGGGGGGAGCTGATTCCAGAGGGCTGGGCCCCCCACAGAGAAGGCTCTTCCCCTTGGCCCCGCCAAGTGACATTGTCTGTTTTTATTTTTAATATTTTAAGCTGCCCTGAGTTACCCTGCGATACGATGAGCGGCCAGGACATTTGATAAGTAAATAAATATAAAATGAGTAAATTCCTCTTATCTTCTTGAGAATGCCCCCCTCATTGGCATTCAGGAGAAAGTCCTGATCATTGATATTCTTTATGGGTTCACCTGTAAATATGCATCAAAATGCCACTGAATGTTGATGCTCCTTGCCTGCTTCATTACATTCTGTGCCAAGGCGCCGTCCCTTAAATAACGTTTGCATCCCCGTCTGGCTCCCACAAGAGTTCCCATCTCAAGTGCCAGCCCTTCCTTCCACTCTCATGCACCGGCCCCATAAGTATGTGGGGGACTGGATTCACCAGCCGGCCGGAAAAGGAACCAGGCCAAGCATGAAGAGGTTGTAGCATAGCTGTCTGGGAAGGTCCTTGGGGCTCTCCGAGTTTGGCTGTTTTCTCGCAGGACTTTCATGGCCCAGACTAGACAGCTTCATCAGTGCTAGAAGGGAATGGGGTTTGTGGACAGGAGGAGGAGGAGGAGGACTGTGGGCTCCTTGGTGTTTTCTGAGCTTGGGTGTTTTCTTGCAGACCTTTCATTGCCCAAACTAGACATCTTCATCAGTGCTAGATGGTAGTAGGGTTTGTGGAGAGGAAGGGTGGGGAGGAAGGAGGAGGAAGAGGAGCTCTGGGCTCCAAGATGCTTTCTCACCTTGGGTGTTTTCTTGCAGACCTTTCATTGCACAAACTAGACTTCTTCATCAGTGTTAGAAGTTAGTAGAATTTTTGGAGACAAGGAGGAGGAGCAGGAGGAGGAGGAGGAGGAGGAGGAGGAGGAGGAGGAGGAGGAGAACTTTGGGATGCTTCTGCTTTGAACATGGTTGCTTTCTTGCGAATAGAATAGAATAGAACATCTAGACTAGACTAGACTAGAATAGAATAGAATAGAATAGAATAGAACATATAGACTAGAATAGAACATATAGAATAGAATAGAACATATAGAATAGAATAGAATATATAGAATAGAATATATAGAATAGAATAGAATAGAATAGAATAGAATAGAATTCTTTAGTGGACAAGTGTGATTGGACACACTAGAAAGTTGCCCTTGACGCATATGCGCACAGTGAAGATAAAAGAACATATTTTATAATGTTATAATGTTGTTGCTAGTCTAGCATTGATGATGTTACCTACCAGGGCCATGAAACCTCAGAGAGCACCAAGGACCCCACAGTTCGAACCTGAGCTACAAATACTCTCCTTAATTGCAAAGTGGTCTATTTGACATCTCACCTACAAGCACCTCTCTTGGATGACCAAGAGGTCGGTTATAGCTGCTGCCTTTTGCTTTTCAGTCAGGTTAGAAAGCTGGGACTTCCAAACCTCCCTGAGCTTTTCTATCTCGTAGCTCCCTTCCCTGTTGCTGATCACTTCTTCTCTTTGCTTTCTCTGTCTTCCAGACTGATTTTGAGAAAGACGTGGACATGGCTTGTAGATCAGGTGAGCACATCACAGGTGAGACATCAACCTTGACCTGGTTTGGGGACTGAACTTGAATTTTGTTTGTGTTTTATTAATTCACCCTTCTCCCTCGCTTCCTGATTGAGGTCCGTGATGGTTTGCTGCTGCCGCCAACTCCCCAAGGTCAACTTGCCATGGCCAATTCATTGAGGGACAATTCCCCATGGCCAACTCACCATGAGAAAGGAGTTACGTGGATATCAAAGAAATGGTGATAGACCTTCCTGGTGCTCTAGAATCATTTTTAAATAGATGCAAAAGGATGGACAGAATGAAACGTGAATGACGATACTTAAAATTTTTATTTATTTATTTTAAATAATTAAATTCAATTGTTAAATTGTCCTGCAGTGAGTTATCCAGCAGCAAGTTGGCCATGGTGAATTCTCTTGTGGTGAGTTGTCCACAGCAAAGTTGGCTGTAGCAAGTTGTCCCACTCGGTCCAGATGGTGTGAAATGGTATTGCTTGTGAATCTGTATACTTCAGCTGTCCCTTATTGGTCAAACCTCCTGGAGATCTTTGATGTTCTCCTCTTTTATGAAGCCTGCCATTCTCTTTTTTCTAATCTACTGAAAAGAAGGATTAGGGATGACATGATAGCAGCATTCCAATATCTCAGGGGTTGCCACAAAGAAGAAGGAGTCAACCTATTCTCCAAAGCACCTGAGGGCAGAATAAGAAGCAATGAGTGGAAACTAAATAAGGAAAGAAGCAACCTAGAACGTAGGTACTGATGATACCTCACCCCATGCCCCTGGATGATCTTGCCCAGCGGTTTCATGTAGATATTAAACAGCAGGGGGAGAGGACCGACCCCTGAGGCACCCCACAAGGGAGAAACCTAGAGGTTGATCTCTGACCCCCCACTAATACCGACTGCGACCGACTGGAGAGGTAGGAGGAGAACCACTGAAGAACAGTGCCTCCCACTCCCAACCCCTCCAGCTGCTGCAGAAGGATACCATGGTCGATGGTATCGAAAGCCACTGAGAGGTCAAGAAGCACCAGGACAGAGGATAAACCTCTGTCCCGGGCCTGCCAGACTCAATATTCCCTCTATTGCAATTTGCATTATGGAACATGTTGAGTACCCACTTCCAGCATGGGTTACAGCTGAAATGAAATTTAGATGCCTGTAAGTATGACTAGAGAAAAATAGTATAACAAATTCTTCCCTTTGCTATTGTATCTGAAATTTTGATCTCTTGTTAAAATTAAGCTTGCATTTATCTTGACTGTACAACCAGAACCTTCACTGGCAAAATGTGTTTAAGCATGATTTTGTGATGTGGCATAGGGTGCAACCCAACAATAGTTCACTCATAATTGGGTAAATTCAACAACCAAATTAAGATGTGGTGAGGGCTGTTTCCCCAGTCAATAAGGGCTATGGAGATTCTCATTCACCAGGTCATGGTTGTCTCCAAGGTGCTTTTCCAAAAGGCAACTGGAGTTTCTCCATTGTTGTTGTCTCATAGAGAGGGCTGTAAAAGCACTATGGAGCGGTATATAAGTCTAAATGCTAAATGCTATTGTCAACCAATGAAAACCAACCTCTAACTTATCCAGCTTTCCTTTTCTTTAAAGCACTGGTGGACTTCAACTCCCAGAATTCCTGAGCCAGGGATTTTGGGAGCTTAAGTCTACAGGTTGTGAAGGGACCATAGTCTCCTACCCTTGCTTTAAGTCAGGGTAGGGAACCATGGTCCCTTGATGAATTCAAATCCCAGATTTGTGGGATTTCAAATCCCAGATTTGTGGACTTCAAATCCCAGATTTCCTGAGCTAACATGCCCAGCTCAGGAATTCTGGGAGTTGAAGTCCACAAGTCATGAAAAGGACCACAGTTCCCTACCCAGACTTTAAAAGCTTCATTATCCTGTATTTCCCAACACAGAGAGATACAAACACACACAGAGCAATGGAAACAATGTTCAAGGGATTTAACCAGTGTTGGATTCCTACCTGGATGGGCGGGAGGGGCATTCTCATAGTAAAAATAGAGCTGCACGCAGCTTCATATGACCGGTGGGTGGGAGCACACATCGAATTGAGATTTGGCTTCTGTGCATGCACTGAAAGCAAAATCTTAGAAACATAGAAGACTGACGGCAGAAAAAGACCTCCTGGTCCATCTAGTCTGCCCTTATACTATTTTCTGTATTTTATCTTAGGATGGATATATGTTTATCCCAGGCATGTTTAAATTCAGTTCCTGTGGATTTACCAACCACGTCTGCTGGAAGTTTGTTCCAAGGATCTACTACTCTTTCAGTAAAATAATATTTTCTCAGGTTGCTTTTAATCTTTCCCCCAACTAACTTCAGATTGTGCCCCCTTGTTCTTGTGTTCACTTTCCTATTAAAAACACTTCCCTCCTGGACCTTATTTAACCCTTTAATATATTTAAATGTTTCGATCATGTCCCCCCTTTTCCTTCTGTCCTCCAGACTATACAGATTGAGTTCATGAAGTCTTTCCTGATACGTTTTATGCTTAAGACCTTCCACCATTCTTGTAGCCCTTCTTTGGACCCGTTCAATTTTATAAATCTCTTTTTGTAGATGAGGTCTCCAGAACTGGACACAGTATTATTCCAAATGGGGCCTCACCAGCACTCTATATAAGGGGATCACAATCTCCCTCTTCCTGCTTGTTACACCACAAGCATGTGAGAGAACATATGGCACACGAGAGATTTTGGATATTTTTTACATGTGGTCAGGTGGAGTGCAGAATGCACTGATAATGACAGTAAGCAGGAATTCCCACCTGGACATAACTATACATCTCACCAAACCAAACATGATGTACAATTATTCCTCCACTAATATCTGCAGTGGAGCCCAAAATTTCAGTTGCTAAGTGAAGCATTTATTCAGTAGATTTTGCCTATGACCTTTCTGGCCATAGTAATTGTTCTGTCAAGCTCTCTGGCAGAATCCTCCCGAAAATTCACAGATATAAATTTCAGACACACACACGTTTGAAAATTCAAAACAATGTTCTTTATACCGAAAATGCAAATAAACAGAGCCCTCTTTTGGTATAGCAAAGAGCCCTCGTCTCCAAACAACCTGGTAATTTGCACAAGTCCCTTATCAGTTCTGTGATACTTAGCTTGCAGCTGTGAGGCAATTCACAGTCCTTCTTCTTTCACAAAGTGAAACACACTTTGCCCTGGTTTAGTTTCAAAGCGGGGAAAAATCAGCACACAAAAGGTCAAAGTCAGTAAAGCAGTCACGAAACACAACGATCAGATAATCCTCCACAATGGCCAAACCCACAGGCTGCTCTTTATAGCAGCCTCACTAATGACCACAGCCCCACCCAACCACAGGTGGCCTCATTTTCTTTGATAATAATCTCTCAGTTGTTGTTGCCTATGCATCACTCTCCGCATGCTGTATCATTAACTCTTGTTCTGAATCCAAGGAGGAGCTAGAGAATTGATCTCCTTCTGAGCTGTCTGCCCCACTCTCCTCCTCCCTGTCACTCATGTCTTCTTGGTCAGAGGAGCCTTCATCAGCAGATTCCACCGGGAGCAAAACAGGCCTGTGGCATGTGGATGTCTCCCCCACATCCACAGTCCTTGGGGCAGGAGCTGGGCCAGAGCTAACCACAACAGTAATTAAGGGAATTATGGCAGTTGTGAAGTTAGTGATGCGGTTGTTAAGCAAATCCAGTTTCCCCATTTGCTTTGCTTGTCAGAAGGTCACAAAAGGGGATTGTGTGACACACACGCTGAGGAATGCTGCAAACGTCATAAATCTGAGCTGGTTGCCAAAGGTCCAAATTTTGTCCTTGTGACCAAGGCGATACTTACAATGGTTGTGTGAAAAATGGCCATGCGTCATGTTTTTTTTAGTGTTGTCATAATGTTAAATGGTCACTCAATGAACTGTTGTAAATCAAGAACTACCTGGTATCAATTGCTCTTTAAAATCTTTCCCCACGCTCTTTCTAGAAAAATAATAATACAGTGGTACCTCTACCTAAGAAAGCTTCTACTTACGAACTTTTCTAGATAAGAACCGGGTGTTCAAGATTTTTTTGCCTCTTCTCAAGAACCATTTTCCACTTACAAACTCGAGCCTCCGAAATTGTAACCGCAAAAGGCAGAGAGAAGCTTCTGTGGGGCCTCTCTAGGAATCTCCTGGGAGGAAACAGGGCTGGAAAAAGCAGGGAGAAGCCTCTGTGGGGCCTCTCTAGGAATCTCCTGGGAGGAAACAGGGCCAGAAAAGGCAGGGAGAAGCCTCCGTGGAGCCTCTCTAGGAATCTCCTGGGAGGAAACAGGGCCTTCACCCTCCCTGTGGTTTCCCCAATCGCACACATTATTTGCCTTTACATTGATTCCTATGGGAAAAATTGCTTCTTCTTACAAACGTTTCTACTTAAGAACCTGGTCATGGAACAAATTGAGTTTGTAAGTAGAGTCACCACTGTAAAGCCCACCACCAACTTGGTCCAATGCTCCAAAATCCCATCTTTCAAACCAGGATCTCTTTAAGCCTCAGAATTATAACCATTTATGGTCCTGTATTTTATCCTGGGGATTTTTTGTCTGTTTTTCTCTCCATTTTCTATACCTCCTGCCTCGGTTTAATCCTCAACTCTTCACTGCATCTTTCTCCAATGTGGTCTGCACGATGAGGGCTGGAAAATGGTTGTTTGCCTTCAGACATTATCTTAGTTACTGTGCAATTTGTTGCATAAAAACCGGGACATGGATTTTAAAAAGCGATGCATGAAATTGGTTTTCTTTGCCTCTTTGATTACATTTGGTCTTCTTTCAGTTTATCTCTCTCCTCCATTCATGCCTGTTAAATGTTTCTACCCCTTCCTTCTTTCCTTCCTTCTCTTAATCCCTTTGTCTATTGGGCATTCAATTTGTGTTGGTATTCAAACAGTCGGAAATTTCTTTGGGACTTAGCCTGGCTTTCCATCCGAGTACCAACGGTACAGTAGAATGGACCAATATTGTTATGTAGATTACCAATAAGGTGACTGGGCAGAGCTGCAACCATTTGCAGAAGTAGCGTATAATGACAACGGCATTCACAGCTTTTTGCTAGGCAATCTCAATCATAGAAACATAGAAGACTGATGGCAGAAAAAGACCTCATGGTCCATCTAGTCTGCCCTTATACTATTTCATTTATTTTACCTTACAATGGATATATGTTTATCCCAGGCATGTTTAAATTCAGTTACTGTGGATTTACCAACCACGTCTGCTGGAAGTTTGTTCCAAGGATCTACTACTCTTTCAGTAAAATAATATTTTCTCATGTTGCCTTTGATCTTTCCCCCAACTAACTTGAGATTGTGTCCCCTTGTTCTTGTGTTCACTTTCCTATTAAGAACCCTTCCCTCCTGAACCTTATTTAACCCTTTCACATATTTAAATGTTTCGATCATGTCCCCCCTTTTCCTTCCGTCCTCCAGACTATACAGATTGAGTTCATGAAGTCTTTCCTGATACGTTTTATGCTTAAGACCTTCCACCATTCTTGTAGCCCGTCTTTGGACCCGTTCAATTTTGTCAATATCTTTTTGTAGGTGAGGTCTCCAGAACTGAACACAGTACTCCAAATGTGGTCTCACCAGTGCTCTATAAAAGGGGATTACAATCTCCCTCTTCCTGCTTGTTATAACTCTAGCTATGCAGCCAAGCATCCTACTTGCTTTTCCTACCGCCCGATCACAATTGGATAGGGAAACTTTTTCTCCCCCTTGGAAAGTGGCAGCCAGCCAAGAAGAACTGTATTTTCCAATGCATTCAGCCAGTGATGGTGAACTTATGGCACAGGTGGCACAGGTGGTGGTTATTGAAACGGATGTCCAAGTGCCGCCTCTATGTTGGTTGAGGAAGGCAGGGTTCCCTTGGGTAACAGTCAAGGGAAGGTTTAGAGGGAGAGAGAGGAAGTGAAACCACTCCCACCTGGTCACAAGGCTGGCAAGCCACTCCTACCCGGTCACATGACCATCAAGCCTCACCCACACAATAAGCCACGCCCACAGTGTGGTAGTAAACGTTTTTGCAGCCCTTCCCTGCCAGAAGCCAAAGGCAATGATGAGTAGGGCATTTTAAAAAAAGGGACTTGGTTGCCTCTGAGAAAAGTTATGAAGAATCGGATCCCAGGTCTCCTCAGATAATGCAATAATTACGTCACAGTCTACATATTAATTCAGGAGAGGTCAAGAATAATAGCTGAGAGCCATGTAGGTTAATTGAAAGGGTTAGAGGGAGATTTGGGGACTTGGTGGGCTTCTCGCCTTGGTCTCTTAGCCTTGAAATTCAACGTTGAAAGGGTGACTTGATTGGAATGTATAAAATCATGCATGGGATAGAAAAGGTGGATAGAGAAAAAATATTTTCTCTATCACACAATACTAGGACGAGGGGACACTCCCTAAATCTCATAGGTAAGAAAGTGAGGACAAATAAAGGGAAATATATCTTCACCCAGAGGGTCCTTGGTTTATGGAATTCACTTCCAGAAGAGGTGACAGCTGTCAGCCTGGAGAGCTTCAAGGCAGGATTAATAATAATAATAATTTATTGGATTTGTATGCCGCCCCTCTCCGTAGACTCGGGGCGGCTAACAACAATAATAAAAACAACATGTACAATCCAATAATAAAAAACAACTAAAACCCTTATTATAAAACCATACATACACACAAACATACCGTGCATAACTTGTAATGGCCTAGGGGGAAGAGCTATCTCAACTCCCCCATGCCTGGCGGTATAAATGAGTCTTGAGTAGTTTACGAAAGACAGGGAGGGTGGGGGCAGTTCTAATCTCCGGGGGGAGTTGGTTCCAGAGGGCTGGGGCTGCCACAGAGAAGGCTCTTCCCCTGGGGCCCGCCAAACGACATTGTTTAGTCGATGGGAATACTGTTTTTATGAGATTACTAATTTTAAATTGTAATTAGATTGGTGGGCATTGGATTTGGTATTATGTACTGTGCTGTTTTTTATTATTGTTGTGAGCCGCCCCGAGTTTGCGGAGAGGGGCGGCATATAAATCCAATAAATCTAATCTAATCTAATCTAACCTTATCGGTCACTGGGATTCATGCGGTAGCAGGCGGTTCCGGAGGTAATCTGGTCCAATGCCATGTAGGGCTTTAAAGGTCATGACCAACACTTTGAATTGTGACTGGAAACTGATTGGCAGCCAATGCAAGCCACGGAGTGTTGAAGAAACGTGGGCGAATCTTGGAAGCCCCACGATGGCTCTCGCGGCTGCGTTCTGCACAATCTGAAGTTTCCGAACACTTTTCAAAGGTAGCCCCATGTAGAGAGCGTTGCAGTAATTGAACCTCGAGGTGATGAGGGCATGAGTGACTGTGAGCAATGACTCCCTGTCCAAATAGGGCCGCAACTGGTGCACCAGGCGAACCTGGGCAAACGCCCTCCTCGCCACAGCCGAAAGATGATGTTCCAATGTGACAGATTCATGGATACCAAGTGTATCCATAGTGGTTATTGAAACCGATGTCCAAGTGCCGCCTCTATGTTGGTTGAGGCAGGCAAGATTCCCTTGAGTACCATTTGTTGGGGGTTGAGGGAAAGGAAGGGTCTTGCCTTCTCTTTCTGCTCAAGATCCCCATGGACAATTGGTGGGCCACTGTGTGACACAGAATGCTGGACTCGGTGGGCTTTGGCCCCATGCAGCAGGGCTCTTCTTATGTTCTTATGTTCAAAGATACAACAATACTTTAAAAAAGTGACTTATGACTGTTTTTCACACTTAACAACCATTGCAGAGCTTTCCATGGTCACGTGATCAAAAATCAGATGTTTGGCAACTGGCTCATATTTATAACTGTTGCCACAATCCCCTTTGGGTGCCTTCTTAGAGCCTCGGTAGCGCAGTGGTTAGAGTGCACTAGTGCAAGCTACTTCTGCCAATCACCAGCTGCCAGCAGTTTGGCAGATTGAATCTCAGTAGGCTCAAGGTGTTTTTTTTTTTTTTAATTAAAAACATAGAAACATAGAAACATAGAAGTCTGACGGCAGAAAAAGACCTCATGATCCATCTAGTCTGCCCTTATACTATTTCCTGTATTTTATCTTAGGATGGATCTATGTTTATCCCAGGCATAAGTTACTGTGGATTTATCTACCACATCTGCTGGAAGTTTGTTCCAAGGCTCTACTACTCTTTCAGTCAAATAATATTTTCTCATGTTGCTTTTGATCTTTCCCCCAACTAACTTCAGATTGTGTCCCCTTGTTCTTGTGTTCACATTCCTATTAAAAACACTTCCCTCCTGGACCTTATTTAACCCTTTAACATATTTAAATGTTTCGATCATGTCCCCCCTTTTCCTTCTGTCCTCCAAACTATACAGATTGAGTTCATGAAGTTTTTCCTGATACGTTTTATGCTTAAGACCTTCCACCATTCTTGTAGCCCGTCTTTGGACCCGTTCAATTTTGTCAATATCTTTTTGTAGGTGAGGTCTCCAGAACTGAATACAGTATTCCAAATGTGGTCTCACCAGCACTCTATATAGCGGGATCACAATCTCCCTCTTCCTGCTTATTATACCTCTAGCTATGCAGCCAAGCATCCTACTTGCTTTCCCTACCGCCCGACCGCACTGTTCACCAATTTTGAGACTGTCAGAAATCACCCCTAAATCCTTTTCTTCTGAAGTTTTTGCTAACACAGAACTGCCGATACAATACTCAGATTGAGGATTCCTTTTCCCCAAGTGCATTATTTTACATTTGGAAACATTAAACTGCAGTTTCCATTGCTTTGACCATTTATCTAGTAAAGCTAAATCATTTAAAAATAAATTTTATTTACATAAATAAATGCAATAACAATACAAGTGACAATACAAAACACATACAAAAAAGAGAGAAAATAAATGAAAAAAGACAAAGGATATACCAAAACCAACAAAAAACGGGCGGTTGCACGATTGTGAATATGAACTATATATATTCTCTATAGCCAGTTGCACTGTAGCTTAATAATTTAAATTATTAATAAATGAAAGAGAAGAGAGAATGTGGAAAGAAAGAAAAGATTTAAGTAAATAAGCTTTATTTTTACACATATCTATATCTCATTTATAGAATTGACTTTGACACCAGATAATTATCTTTTGCACATAAAAGATTTTTAACAGTTGTTGGGCGGGTTGTTCTTTTTTTTCTAACCAACTGTAAAAGGGGTCCCAGCAGTTATAAAATAGAAAATTGTCATTGTTTCTTAGTTCTAGTGTTAATTTGGTCTTTTTTGCACCGTGCGATTTTCTTTAGTGTTAAACCATCCTGTGGCATATCATCATTTTTCCACCATTGTGCAAAAGCTAATCTAGCCACTGTAGTGATATGAATTACTAAGTACATATGATTTTTATTTAAGTTTTGCCTTAGAACAGGCTCAAGGTTGACTCAGCCTTCCATCCTTCCAAGGTCAGTAAAATGAGGATCCAGATTGTTGGGGGCGATAGGCTGACTCTCTGTAAACCACTTAGAGGATTGGTGGGGAAGGTTTGGTAGGGAAGGTTTGCCTATTTGCCGATGACTCTAAAGTGTGCAATAGGGTTGATATTCTTGGAGGGGTCTGTAATATGGTAAATGATTTTGCTTTACTAGATAAATGGTCAAAGCAATGGAAACTGCAGTTTAATGTTTCCAAATGTAAAATAATGCACTTGGGGAAAAGGAATCCTCAATCTGAGTATTGTATTGGCAGTTCTGTGTTAGGAAAAACTTCAGAAGAGAAGGATTTAGAGGTAGTGATTTCTGCATAGCTAGAGGTATAACAAGCAGGAAGAAGGAGATTTTGATCCCCTTATACAGAGCGCTGGTAAGACCACATTTGGAATACTGTGTTCAGTTCTGGAGACCTCACCCACAAAAAGATATTGACAAAATTGAACGGGTCCAAAGACGGGCTACAAGAATGGTGGAAGGTCTTAAGCATAAAACGTATCAGGAAAGACTTAATGAACTCAATCTGTATAGTCTGAGGGACAGAAGGAAAAGAGGGGACATGATCGAAACATTTAAATATGTGAAAGGGTTAAAGAGGGAAGTGTTTTTAATAGGAAAGTGAACACAAGAACAAGGGGGCACAATCTGAAGTTAGTTGGGGGAAAGATCAAAAGCAACGTGAGAAAATATTATTTTACTGAAAGAGTAGTAGATCCTTGGAACAAACTTCCAGCAGACATGGTAGATAAATCCACAGTAACTGAATTTAAACATGCCTGGGATAAACATAGATCCATCCTAAGATAAAATACAGGAAATAGTATAAGAGCAGACTAGATGGATCATGAGGTCTTTTTCTGCCGTCAGACTTCTATGTTTCTATGAGGATCCAGATTGTTGGGGGCGATAGGCTGACTATCTGTAAACAGAAAGCCCTACGAAAGCAGACTATCAATCCTAGGTCTAGAAAGCTTAGAACTACGACGCCTAAAACACGATCTAAATATTGCCCACAAAATCATATGCTGCAACGTCCTGCCTGTCAATCACTACTTCAGCTTCAACCGCAACAACACAAGAGCACGCAACAAATTCAAACTTAATATTAATCGCTCCAAGCTTGACTGTAAAAAAAATATGACTTTAGCAATCGAGTTGTCGAAGCGTGGAACTCATTACCGGACTCAATAGTGTCAACCCCCAACATTTCTCCCTTAGACTCTCCACGATTGACCTCTCCAGGTTCCTAAGAGGTCAGTAAGGGGCGTACCTAAGTGCACTAGCCTGCCTTTCGTCCCCTGTCCAATTGTCTCTCCTTATCCCATATATCATATATCTTTTCTTCCTTTCATATATCTTCTCCTCTACTTTTATATCTTTTCTTTATATATAATACTTCATGTCTATCCTCTTCAATATGTATTGTGTATTGGACAAAATAAATAAATAAATAAAAATAAAAATAAATAAAAACCACTTAGAGGAGTGGTTAAAGAACTGTGAAACAGTATATAAGTCCAAATGCTATTGCTATATTCTAATGTGTAAGTCAACAGGGAAGGCAGATTAACTGAACGGCCTTGTTCCTAAATTATCTGCTGCAGTGATCCACTTAAAACCTGTGGGCAGGACAGATTGCAAAGGGGGCAGAACTTGCTCAGCAGCAGAAATGTTGGAGTTAATGGTCCCGTCCGTCAAGCAATGTTGGCTGGTGGGACCTCGAGAAAAAGCCTTCTCTGTGGTGACTCCAACCCTGTGGAATCTCCTCCTTACTGGTCTTCCAGAAAGCCATTAAGACCTGGCTTTTCCGGCAGGCCTGGAATTAGGTTCACTGCTGTGTGTGTATGGTTCTTTTTAAAGATATTATTTTATTGTTATTATATTACTGATTTTATTATGTATTTTTGATTGTATTTTAATGCTGTTGTGTTTATCCCATTTGTTTATCCGCTCTGAGTCTGCTTTGGAATGAGCGGCATATAAATGCAATAAATCAATTAATAATAATAATCATCATCATCATCATAATCATCATCATCATCATCATCATCATCATCATCATAATCTTAATAATAATCATAATAATCATAATCTTAATAATAATCATAATCATCATAATAATCATCATAACCATAACCCTAACCCTAACCATAAATTATTATTATCATCATCATCATCATCATCATCATTTATTAGACTTGTATGCCGCCCCCCTCCGAGAACTCGGGGTGGCTCACAACAATATCAGGGCAACTCACAACAATAAATGGTGGTTGTAAGTTGAGTACTACCTGTAGCATTGATGGCGAACCCTTTTTTCCTTGCCTCCCGGAGGCCCTCTGGAGGCCAGAAACGGCCTGTTTCTCATCTTCTGGTGGGCCCAGTAGGCTCGTGTTTCACCCTCCTCAGGCTCCAAAGGCTTCCCTGGAGCCAGGGGAGGATAAAAACGCCCTCCCCCATCCCCCGTAGGGCTTCTGGAAGCCAAAAGCACCCTCCCAGAGCCTCTGTGCAAGCCAAAAAATCATCTGGCCAGCACACACATGCACGTTGGAGCTGAGCTAGGGCAACGGCTCACATACCGGCTGATATGGCTCCACGTGCCACCTCTGGCACCCGTGCCATAGGTTCGCCATCACTGACCTATAATAGGAAGCCTGTCTTTTGGACAATGAAAGGGTACATGTGGTTGTATAGCATTCTAGTTCCCGTAGTACCTTCTGAAATTCCATCTCTTCTTCCCTGACTTGTTAGTGCTCAACAAGGACATCAGCACGTGTCGTACCATGACCATCACGGGGACTCTGAAGCGCCCATCCTTGCAGGACGAGGAGAAGCTGAAGCTCAACCACCAGAAAGGCTCCTCCAACTTCAACAGTCTTCCAGCCAACGTCTCCAAGATGCATCTCCAGAGCTCCCCACACTACCTGGGCGCCATCAACCTCAATGAGTTCAACAACCACACCTTGACTTTGAAGAAGGACAAAAGCCAACCACCCAAGTCCATCTACATCTGTGATGGCGACATCTTCAAAAAGCTGGATTCGGAGCTCTCGCGGGCACAGGATCAAACCAGGGATGCCAGCTACGTCATTCTGCCCACCAACACTTCCACCTTGAGGCCCAAGCCACCACCACCACCTCCACCACCTCCGCCTCTGCCGCCACCCAAGGACGATACCAAGTACAGCATCAACATTGACCAGATGCCCCAGACGAGACTCATCCACCTCAGCATGGCCACGGATCCAGGCTTTGTGGTCAAGAGTCCCCCAAGAGAACCTGCAGGAATCGGTTGTGGGGAAGGACAAGCTTCCTCCATGATGCAGAAGCAGCCTTTGTCTCCTCCGATGGTCAATAAATCCATGGACTCACAGGTGCCCAACAGTTTGTGTGACACGCTCAAGGCCAGCAATACTGGAATGGTGGCCAAGAATGAGACAGTGGCGACCCTTTCCATGAGCTCTCTCGAAGTAAGTGCCTGAAAGTTGGTGGCCTTCACCATACCGGTTGGAGAAGTCCTTAAACAACCGTGCTGTTCTGTTCAAACGCGCTATACACTAATTCTGTTCCTGGGTCTATTTGACCCGGACCGAAAATTGTTCATTTTTGGTACTTATATTTGGTCTTTTTGAAAACGTTTTTCACTTGGAAACTAGTTTGAACATTTCTGAACACAATGAAATAAAAATTGAAATGAAAAAAATAATGCTTATATTTTTATTTTGCTCATAAAATTTTGTTCAATTATTTCAAATTTATGTACAAATTATGCTATTAATTTCAAAATTTCACAAAAATGGGGGGGGGGTTATGAGCAAAATAAAAATATAAGCCTTAATTTTTTCATTTCAATTTTTATTTCATTGTGTGCAGAAATGTTCAAACTAGTTTCCAAGTGAAAAAAGTTTTCAAACTGACCAAATATAAGCACCTAAAATAAATAATTTTTGGTCTGGGTCAGGGAGACCCGGGAACAGAACTTCCCAGCAAAAAAATAAGCCCCCCACCCCCCCAAAAAAAATTCTCATAGAGAGAACCCCTGACATGATGCAAAGCCATGAAATTTCAAGTTTCAGATATGCAGGGAAATTTTTTTACAGGGTCTCAAAGTTCAAAAACGGGCTTCACAGACCCGAACAGGGTTAAATTCCATTCTAACTGAAACGTTGTTGTTGAAAAAGCATAGCTACTCAGAGTAGGACAGATCTCTTAAAACAGAAGCTGCAATCTTATTTTGAGCCCAGATTACAAGGGGTAGACTTTTCAGTGTTTGTTTAGGGGGCAGCAACCTGTGTCTCTGGAGCTACATGTGGCTCTTTCATCCCTCTACTGTTAGTCAAAATATGCATCATAGCCACCAATGTGTGATACCCACTGGCACACAATTTATTGAGTTTTTTTACCCCCCCCCCCCCCCTGGTAGGCCAACCATGGATAAAGCCAAGAAAATAAATGTTTCATAAGAAACAGAATGTTTAATTCAAACTACTGTATTTTCGGAGTATTTTTCAGAGTATAAGACACACCAGAATATAAGACAAACTTTAGTTTTGGGGGAGGAAAACAGGGAAAAGAATCTGCTTACCATGTATTCATCTGGCTAGTGTCCTTAGTCTGGTCAGTTTCAACACATTATTTTATCCCCTGGTTAGGTCTTAAAAAGCAACCTTATTTGGAGAGAGTAACAATGAAAGAGCTTGCAAGCCAGTAAGAGCTGGGAACATCATTAACACCTGGAAAGAAACATTTGTTGCAAGTAGAGCAATGAAAAAAAATACCTACAAAGACAGGGTTGGGAAAACATTCTTAGCACAGGGTAACAATGAAAGAGTTTGCAAGCTGGAAAGAACTGGGAACATCCTTAGCATCTCGTTAGGGCTGGAAAGAAACTTATTCAGATTAAGTTAGAATAATGAATAAAACCCTTAGGGCTTGGAAAACAGTCTTTGCAGAGGGAAACAATGAAAGATCCTGCAAGGTAAGAGCTGGGAAGATCATTAGCAGATAGTTAGGGCTGGGGGGGGAAGCTACATTCAGAGTATAAGATGCACCCAATTTATCAGCCTCTTTTAGGGAGGAAAAAGGTGTGTCTTATACTCCCAAAAATATGGTATATATGTTAGTTCTGTGGCCGCTCAGGAAATGGCCAGATATGGGGAGGGGAGGGTTTTATGGCTCCTGGTGGGGTTTTTTTTTTGTGAGAAATGGGTGCAAATGGCTCTTTGAGTGTTTTTAATAGGAAAGTGAACACAAGAAGTTGGACTTAGGGGTTCAGGTGGGCTTATTTCTCACGTACCTGCCTCCCAGCTGCGTGTCAAAAGCCCTGCCTGTGCTACTCGAGGAGGTAGCCGGGTTGGCGGTTGAGTTCCCCGGACTCATTGTCCTGGGGGACTTCAACATGCCGTCACTCGGCGAAACCTCTCAATTGGCACAGGAGTTCATGGCCACCATGACAGCCATGGACCTGACTCAAGTAGTACAGGGTCCGACTCACGAGGGAGGGCACGCACCTGACATGGTATTCCTTTTCGAGCAATTGAGTAATGGTTTGAGACTAAGGGGCTTAGAAGCATTGCCTTTGTCATGGTCAGACCATTTCCTACTACGGCTTGACTTCCTGGCTCCAATCCTTCCCCGCAGGGAGGCGGAACCAATGAAGATGTTCCGCCCCAGACGCCTGATGGACCCAGAGGGCTTTCAGACGGCGCTTGGGGTTATTCCAGAGGCACTCATCCACAGTTCGGCGGAGTCTCTTGCGGAGGCCTGGAATACGGCTGCTACGGAGGCTCTTGACCGGATTGCGCCTTTGCGACCTCTCCGTGGCGCTAGACCCCGTAGAGCCCCATGGTTCAACGAGGAGCTCCGGGAGTTGAAACGCCAAAAGAGACGTCTAGAGAAGCGATGGAGGAAGAGTAGGTCTGAATCTGATCGAACACTTGTAAGAGCTTTTATTAAGACTTACAAAGTGGCGCTCAAGGCGGCAAGATGCGCGTACCATGCCGCCTTGATTGCATCAGCGGAATCCCGCCCGGCCGCTCTGTTTAGGGTGACCCGCTCCCTTCTTAACCAGGGGGGAGTTGGGGAGCCCTTGCAGAGTAGTGCCGAGGAGTTTAACACGTTTTTCGCTGATAAAGTCGCTCAGATCCGGGCCGACCTCGACTCCAATTGTAAAACAGAGTCGACTGACAACGAGTCAGTCGAGGTGACTGGGGCACGTACTTGTCCACCTGTCTGGGAAGAGTTTGATCTGGTGACACCTGATGAAGTGGACAAGGCCATTGGAGCTGTGAGTTCCGCCACCTGTCTACTGGATCCGTGTCCCTCCTGGTTGGTCTCGGCCAGCAGGGAGGTGACACGGAGCTGGGCCCAGGAGATTACCAAAGCTTCCTTGGGGAGGGGAGTTTTTCCATCACTCTATAAAGAAGCGCTTGTGCGCCCCCTCCTCAAGAAGCCCTCCCTGGACCCAGCCGTACTTAACAACTATCATCCAGTCTCCAACCTTCCCTTTATGGGGAAGGTTGTCGAGAAGGTGGTGGCACTCCAGCTCCAGCGGTCCTTGGAAGAAGCTGATTATCTAGGTCCCCAGCAGTCAGGTTTCAGGCCCAGTTACAGCACGGAAACCGCTTTGGTCGCGTTGATGGATGATCTCTGGCGGGCCCGGGACAGGGGTTTATCCTCTGTCCTGGTGCTCCTCGATCTCTCAGCGGCTTTCGATACCATCTACCATGGTATCCTTCTGCACCGGTTGGAGGGGCTGGGGGTGGGAGGCACTGTTCTTCAGTGGTTCTCCTCCTACCTCTCTGGCCGGTCGCAGTCGGTGTTAGTGGGGGGTCAGAGGTCGGCTCCAAGGTCTCTCCCTTGTGGGGTGCCTCAGGGGTCGGTCCTCTCCCCCTTGCTATTTAACATCTACATGAAACCGCTGGGTGAGATCATCCAAGGACATGGGGTGAGGTATCATCAATATGCCGATGATACCCAGCTTTACATCTCCACCCCATGCCCAGTCAACGAAGCGGTGGAAGTGATGTGCCGGTGCCTGGAGGCTGTTGGGACCTGGATGGGTGTCAACAGACTCAAGCTCAACCCGGATAAGACGGAGTGGCTGTGGGTTTTGCCTCCCAAGGACAATTCCATCTGTCCGTCCATTACCCTGGGGGGAATTATTGACCCCCTCAGAGAGGGTCCGCAACTTGGGCGTCCTCCTCGATCCACAGCTCACATTAGAAAACCATCTCTCAGCTGTGGCGAGGGGGCGTTTGCCCAGGTTCGCCTGGTGCACCAGTTGCGGCCCTATCTGGACCGGGATTCATTGCTCACAGTCACTCACGCCCTCCTCACCTCGAGATTCGACTACTGTAATGCTCTCTACATGGGGCTACCTTTGAAAAGTGTTCGGAAACTTCAGATCGTGCAGAATGCAGCTGCGAGAGCAGTCATGGGCTTACCTAGGTATGCCCATGTTTCACCATCACTCCGCAGTCTGCATTGGCTGCCGATCAATTTCCAGTCACAATTCAAAGTGTTGGTTATGACCTTTGAAGCCCTTCATGGCATCGGACCAGAATATCTCCGAGACCGCCTTCTGCCGCACGAATCCCAGCGACCGATTAGGTCCCACAGAGTGGGCCTTCTCCGGGTCCCGTCAACTAAACAATGTCGGTTGGCGGGCCCCAGGGGAAGAGCCTTCTCTGTGGCGGCCCCGGCTCTCTGGAACCAACTCCCCCCGGAGATTAGAACTGCCCCTACTCTCCCTGCCTTCCGTAAAGTTCTTAAAACCCACCTTTGTCGTCAGGCATGGGGGAACTGAAACACCTCCCCCGGCCACGTACAATTTATGTATGGTATGTTTGTGTGTGTGCTTGTTAATATAGTGGGGTTCTTTTTAAAACTATTTTAAATACTTAAATTTATTGAATCTATTTGGATTTGTACGATTGTTTATATTTTTGTTGTGAGCCGCCCCGAGTTCGCGGAGAGGGGCGGCATACAAATCTAAATAATTAATAAATAAATAAATAAATAAATAAATAAATAAGAACAAGGGGACACAATCTGAAGTTAGTTGGGGGAAAGATCAAAAGCAACCTGAGGAAATATTATTTCACTGAAAGAGTAGTAGATCCTTGGAACAAACTTCCAGCAGACGTGGTTGGTAAATCCACAGTAACTGAATTTAAACATGCCTGGGATAAACATATATCCATCCTAAGATAAAATACAGGAAATAGTATAAGGGCAGACTAGATGGACCAGGAGGTCTTTTTCTGCCGTCAGTCTTCTATGTTTCTATGTTTCTAATTCAATTCAATTTATTAGATTTGTTTTTTGTGTGTTTTTTTTGTTTTTTTAAAAAAATAAATTTATTAAATATATACAATAAAAACCAAATACAGAAAGACAAAAGAGATATACATATTGTACATTTTAACATTTACACTCTACTTATGTAGTAATTGGGGAGTGGGAGAAGGGGGTTGTGAAGGGAGGGAAGTAGATATAGAAGGAAGGGGGATAGAGAAAAGAAGGGGGGGGGATAGAGAAGCGAAAACCAGCGTTAGAGCTGGGTCTTTCATGATTTGCGGCCTGTAGTTTGAGCTCGTAGTTGGTGTGTTTTACCCTAAGGCTTTATCGATATGTTTTGCATGTAGTTTTTAGTGCCAATATGTATAATTGATTTAGGGGTTTATTTTCTTTGTAAAGTTGGAGTTCGTGTCGATCGATGTTTACAGTTTGTTGTTTCAATTTGATGTTATGATTTGTGATGTAAATTGCTATTTTTTCAAGTTGTTTTTGTTGGATATTTTTCTTGATGAATAATTTTTAGATAATTCCTTTTTTTTAACCAGAGGTACTGTTTATCCCAAGCTTTGTGGAAATCTGTCTCATCCTTGTTTTGCAGTTCCATTGTTAGTTTGGACATTTCTGCGCATGCCATTATTTTAATCAAGAGTGATAGGGTAGTTGGGTTTTTTTCTTGCTTCCAAAATTGTGCATATAAAATCCGTGCGGCTGTAATAATATGGATTATAATATATCTGTTTTCTTTACTAAAATTTTGTCTTGTGATTCCTAGTAGAAATAGTTCGGGTTTCGCATGGATAGTCTGAGAAGTAATTTGTTCTAGTATAGTTTTAATTTTTTCCCAATATTTTTGGGTGGTTTCACATGTCCACCAGATGTGGTAATATATACCTGGTTTTTCCCTGCATTTCCAACATAATGGTGATAGATTTGGATACATTTTTGCAAGTCTAGCAGGTGGCAAGTGCCATCTGTAGAACATTTTATAATGGTTTTCCTTATATGAGGTTGCCATCGTTAGTTTATAGTTAGCAGTCCAAATTTTTTCCCATTCGTTTAAATAAATTGTGTACCCAAAATTTTGTGACCACGCTATCATAGTTCCTTTAACTATTTCTTCAACAGTATCGTGTTGAAGGAGGATATTATATATACAGTATTTGATATTTGCTTTTTTTGTGGACCAAAAATTATTTTATCGAGGGGGTTATTTTTTTGGAAGTCTGATTTGTTCTTATCTTCATTATATTTTGATTTTATTTGTAGGTAGTGTAACCAATCTACTTTAATACCTTTTTCCATGAGTTTTTGCTTAGGGATTAGTTCATTTTTTTCGTTTAATAGTTGGTCGTATGTTATAATTTTATCAGGGGTTAATGCATTCGGGTATATAATGGCTTCTGTTGGTAAAATCCATTTTGGGATGCAGAGGTAGTGGGGTTTTTTAATGAAGTGCCAGGTGTTAATTAAGGTTTTTCGGATGTAGTGTGATCTGAAATATGTTGGTATTTTATCTATGTCTGTCATCAGAAACTTGTGCCACCCGGATTGAAGGTCATAGCCTTCAATTGTTAATATTCTAGAGTTTTTAAGTATTATCCATTCTTTCAGTAGGTTTACAATTGAGGCATGGTAGTATAGTTCCATGTTTGGTAACCCAAATCCACCCCTTGACCTATGGTCTTGTAGGTCCTTAAGTTTTATCCTGGCTTTTTTTTTTTTGTCCATATGAATTTACGAATTTTTTTGTGTAAGTTTTTGAAAAAGGTCCTGTTTAGTTTAATCATGCTTCTTCCTCTTTATTTGATTTTTTTCAGAGGAGAAAATCCCGATATGCAGAACTAGATTTTGAGGTGAGTATTTGAGGTTGCTTCCAGGATTATGTCTGGGTGAGATGAGTTGTTTCATCTCCAGGTCAAAGTAGAAGGCTTCATCCAAACTTTCTGGAATGGCATGCATATCGGCCTACCCTGTCTTCTTCGATGTTTTGTTTGTTTAAAGTAAAATATAGAGGTAGTCCAACAGTTCATTTAGTGAACATTCCAAGTTACAACAGCACTGAAAAAAGACTTATTGCTGTTTTTCATACTTAGGACTATGGTCACATGGTCAGGAATTCAGTTGCTTGGCCAACTGGCATTTATTTATGAAGAAGGAACTGTCCTTAGGTCATGTGATCACCATTGGTAACCATCCCACCCAGCTTTCAACCAACAAAATCAATGGGGAAATGAGATTCAATTCATGAAAGCCTGATTAGAGTAGAGTAGAGTAGAGTAGAATAGAATAGAATAGAATAGAATTCTTTATTGGCCAAGTGTGATTGGACACACAAGGAATTTGTCTTTGGTGCACATGCTCTCAGTGTACATAAAAGAAAAGGGACATTGATCAAGAATTATAAAGTACAACACTTAATGATTGTCATAGGAATCAAATAAGCAATCAGGAAACAATATCAATAGAAATCTTAAGGATAGAAGTTATATCCTTTAAGGGTATAAGGATACAAAATTAGACAGACAGACAGACAGACAGACAGACAGACAGACAGACAGACAGACAGATGTTTACAATGTTGATATACAATGTTCAAGTTAAGGATACAAGGATACAACAGGTTACAAGTGAAATGCTCTCAAATGAAAGTCTGATTTGCTTAAAAACTGCAGGGATTTCCTTAAGAACTATCGTAAAAAAAAGATATTAAATGGCACAAAAATTCACCCAACGTCTTGTTTAGCAATAGAAATTCTGGGCTCAGTTGTGATCATATGTTAAGTACTGCCTGTAGTTAGGAACAGATTTTCTACTTGACCCCTCGATCAATAATGTTTTAACAACTAAAACAAAAAAGGAGAGATCAGGGAAAGGGTTGCTGGTAAGGCTATTTGGCCATTTAAATATTTACTGCCTTGAGTTGTTTATTTAAAAATATATATATAAAGACTGGAGGTGATAGATGATAGATAGATGGATGGATGGATAGATAGATAGATAGATAGATAGATAGATAGATAGGTGTGTGTGTGTGTGTGTGTGTGTGTGTATATATATATATGTTTTTCTTATGTCGGATCACCCTGGTATATTTTTAAGGAACGTCACAGCTCCTTTTTTTGCCTCTAGGCCCAACCCAGGGCCACTGCAAGGCAGTAATATATTTATAGCCGACAAACTATATTTTGTATGTGCTAAAAACATTTAACACACACACATATATATATATATATATATATATATATATATATATATATATATATATATAGAGAGAGAGAGAGAGAGAGAGAGAGAGAGAGAGAGAGAGAGGGATGGATGGATAGATAGATAGATAGATAGATAGATGATAGATAGATAAGAGAGATAAGAGAGAGAGATAGATGATAAACAGATAGATGGGTAATAGATGATAGATAGATAGACGATAGATAGATAGATAGATAGATAGAAATAGATAGATAGATAGAAATAGATAGATAGATAGATAGATAGATAGATAGATAGATAGATAGATAGATAATGGATGGATGGATGGATGGATGGATGGATGGATGGATGATAGATCGGTAGATTGATGGATAGATCAATGGATAGATAGATAGATAGATAGATAGATAGATAGATAGATAGATAGATAGATGAGAGAGGGATTAGGAAGAGAAAGAAGGATGGATGGATGGTTGGACAGACAGACAGATGTTTACAATGTTCATTTGCTTCTCATAAAACCTTGACTTATCTGGATGTTCTTTGTTGTAGAAAATCATGCACACAAGAAAACGCCACCAAGACATGTTCCAGGACCTGAACCGGAAACTGCAACATGCTGAGAAGGAGAAAGAATCTCCACCAATAGAGACCAAGGTGAGCCTATGACGTGCTTGTGTGTTGTTGTGGTTGAAGGTGGTCATTAACAGGAAGGATATTTTGGTATATGAACTATGGTTAGATCAGTTCGGAGGCAACATAGTTGTAAATTGTCTAATTTCCGCATTTCAAGTCTGGTGGAATAAGGTATTTAATTGCGAGTGGAGGAGCGAAGGACTTTTCCTGCAAAATATTTATGGACTCTCTCGATTGTATTAATGTCTGATATGCACTGCAGGTTGCAGACACGTGAGCTGTATTCCAGAACTGATCTGCAAATGTTTTGTTAGCTCTGGTTAGCAGTGTAATATTGCCAGTGAAGAAGCTACATAAGATTAGATGAACAGCACGTAGTGCCTTTTTGGCAATGTTGTTACAGTGGGCTCTAGCACTTAGGTCGTTGGATATGAGTATTCCATAAATGGGCCATGCTTTCCCTGTTGTCGAGGTTTTTGACCAACATTGGTCTCTTCAGAGCAACAGACAGAGAAATGTGGTCACATCTAGCCAACATTATGTATACTTGAATTTAATTATCTCCATCCGGGATATCTCTAATCCCTGTGGCTCAGGACCCTCAAAATTGTTGCCAGAAGCCGAAATTTGTGATTATATTTGTCTTAAAGGTGCTTTCTTTCAGGAGGCAACTGAAGTTTTTCTTTGAAGACATTATGTTCTTGTCCAAGAAGCGTCCTCAGCTCTAACGAAATGATGGGGCCTTGCAGATAGCTGGTCATTCACATCCACACCCTTCAAATGACATGGGAGTATGGATGGATTTCTAGAGGGATTGCAGGCTACAGGAAGGGTTTGCACCACTCCCTGAGGACACATAAGCTTGTAAGTGGCCTCGACGACTCTTTAAAAGGATGCAAATGACCAGCTGTCTGCCAGGAGTATCAATCCGTTCCATTGCCCACCATCCTGTCAGAGCCGAAGAATCTTCTTGGAGGAGAAGAGAAACATCTTCAAAGAAAAAACAGAAAGTCCAGTTGCCTCCTGAAAAAATCACCTTTGGGACAACAAGGACATGGAGGACTGAGAATCTCTGCCGACATTTAGCGTTCGAGAAAATTGTTCCCCACCACCATCATCCTTTTCCCTTTGATTTCAATACATTTCCTGAAAGACCAGCCTTCCTTTGTCCCATCTCCACACATGCTAATACTGTGGGTTCAAGGGAGAAAGAAAACCCCCTATATTTTCTCTTATGTGTTTAGGCCATGAAAAGATGGAGCGTTTCCTCAGGGGGCAGTGATAAAACTAACACCAGCGTAAGTCTTTAACTGCCTGCGTTTCTCCTTCAAGGGCCTCATAGCTCCATCTGCATGTGGACAGCTACCATCCCGAAACAAACATTCAACCTTCCCTAAGTCACAAGCCAACATTCTTTGAATGCTTCCTCCTTCCTTCTACATATATCCGGCATCCCATAGCCAGAAGATCTGACCTGGTCATCCACTCCACCTTGAGGGACCTACGATTGCATTCCATTCAGAGGTGTTATTCACTTACGAGGGTCAATGCAACACATTATTTTTTCTTCAACCATTATTTATTGAACACAATGAAACTAACACACAAGAAAGAATGATGTTTCTTCTACACTCCCTATTTTTCCACGTAGTCTCCGTCCTGTCCCTTCCTCCAGCAAGACACAAGGGCGTGTATGCCCTGTCGGTACCACTCCTGGTTCTGGTCACGAAGCCATTTCTGCATTGTGCCCTGTCTTCTAATGGCCTCACCCTCCATGCCCAGCGACTAACCGTACTTCTGTTGACTGCAGATTCTTCATAAGCTGTACACAAACGTTTGTGAATGTTCCCAACAGAATGTTCTTTCTCTGCAGTGAGAAATTCAATGACGACACGCTCCTTGTAATGTACATTATTTATTTATTTATTTATTTATTGGATTTCTATGTTGCCCTTCCCCGAGGACTCGGGGCGGCTCCAAACATATATAAGAACATAATAATAATAACAACAACTATAATAATAATAATAATAATAATAATAATAATAATAATTGTTCTGCCGAGCTCTCTGGTAGGAACCTCTCAAAAATTCAAGGGTACAAATTGCAGACACACACACGTTTGAAAATGTTCTTTATCACAAAATTCAAAATAAACTAAGCACTCTTTTTGTATTGCAAAGAGCACTCATCCCAAAACAACTGGGTAGTCTGTACAATTTCCCTTAAGCAGTCATTAAGTACTTAGCTAGCAGCTGTGAAGAAACTTCACACCCCTTCTTCTTCCAAGGAAGTGAGACACACACACACACACACACACACACACACACTTTGCTCTGCTTTGGTTTCAAAGGCATGAAAAAATCAACAAACAAAGTCCAGAAAACAGCAACACACGATTCCTGAAGAACTGCGATCAGATACTCTTTCACAAAGGCCAAACCCACACACTGCCATTTATAGCAGCAGCCCTAATTACTGGAGCCCCACCCAACCACAGGTGGCCTCATTTTCTCTTGTAATAATCCTTCAGTTGTTGTCTCCTATGCATCACTCTACACATGCATGGATGTGTCATTAATTCTTGTTCAGAATCCAGGGATGATACAGATGACTGATCTCCTCCTGGGCTGTCTGCCAAACTCTCCTCCTCCCTGTCACTCACGCTTCCTTGGTCAGAGGAGGCTTCATCGGCAGATTCCATTGGGAGCAAAACAGGCCTGCGGCCTGTGGATGTCTCCCCCACATCCACCTGAACATTCCTTGGGGCAGGAGCTGGGCCAGAGCTAACCACAAATAATACTAATATTAATACTAATACTAATACTAATACTAATACTAATACTAATAATTTGTATGCCGCCCCTCTCCGAAGACTCGGGGCGGCTCACAACAACAATAATAACAGTGTTACAATGTAAACAAATCTAATATTAAAAACATCTTAAAAACCCATCATTTAAAAACCATGCAACACACACATACCATACATAAAAATATAAAAGCCTGGGGGAGGTGTCTCAATTCCCCCATGCCTGGCGATACAGGTGGATCTTAAGTAATTTGCGAAAGACAAGGAGGATGGGGGCAGTTCTAATCTCTAGTAATACATCTAGTCCAATTAATATAATTAAAAACCTTAAAAATTCCTAAAACACTTTAAAAGATTCATTATCATTCACTTGATTAAGCACACTGAAAACTCTCACTGGAAAGATCTAATGACCCAGGCCTGGTGGTAAAGATGAGTCTTTTAACTTTTTGGGAAGACAAGAGGGTGGGGGCAGTGCAAATCTCCAGGGGCAGCTGATTCCAGAGGGCCGGGGCCTCCACAGAGAAGGCTCTTCCCCTAGGTCCCACCAGCCAGCATTGTCTGGCTGATGGGACCCTGACGAGACCCACTCTGTGGGACCTGACCGGACACTGGGATTCGTGCGGCAGAAGTCGATCTCGGAGGTACATCACATACAGAGGCCATTACAAAACACTGCTGCAGCTACACTATCTGTCTGAAGAAACGCAAAATGTACACAAAATTTTAAACAATGCATATCTAAAGTTTCACATTCGTCCCTTTACTGTAGGCTGAGAAAAAAAAATGTGGTGCATTACTTTCTGGGCGACCCTCGTATTTTCTGTACCGGTTTGCAAATGTGAGTGTGCGCTTGTTCACTCCTTTCCGCACACCTATTTTGCTTGTGTGCAGGCGTGTGGCTTCAAAACCTGCCCAAATAGGACAGTATAGTTCCAGGGTGGTTGAGCGTGGAGGCAGATATGCCTGCAAGTCGCCACTACCAGTTTGCCCGAACCGTTTGAATTCCACCTCTGATTCCACCCCAATCATCCATAATGATCGGTCACCTGTCCTAGCCTGGCCCACATCCGACATGGTAGACTTTTCAAACATCCCTGACTGGCATGCTGATTTTTTCCCCTTTATGACCCTTATAACGTAGTACTTGACTTGCGACCATTCATTTAGTGACCATTCAATGTCACCACGGCACTGGAACATGTGACTTGTGACCATTGTCCACACCATTGCAACATCACCATGATCCCATGATCAAAATTTGGACGGGTTCATATTTATGATGGTTGTAGTGTCCCGAAGTGTCATGTCCAGTTTTGGAGACCTCACTTACAAAAAGATATTGACAAAATTGAACGGGTCCAAAGATGGGCTACAAGAATGGTGGAAGGTCTTAAGTATAAAACGTATCAGGAAAGACTTCATGAACTCAATCTGTATAGTCTGGAGGACAGAAGGAAAAGGGGGGGACATGATCGAAACATTTAAATGTGTTAAAGGGTTAAATAAGGTTCAGGAGGGAAGTGTTTTTAATAGGAAAGTGAACACAAGAACAAGGGAACACAATCTGAAGTTAGTTGGGGGAAGGATCAAAAGCAACATGAGAAAATATTATTTCACTGAAAGAGTAGTAGATCCTTGGAACAAACTTCCAGCAAACATGGTAGATAAATCCACAGTAACTGAATTTAAACATGCCTTGGATAAACATATATCCATCCTAAGATAAAATACAGAAAATAGTATAAGGGCAGACTAGATGGACCATGAGGTCTTTTTCTGCTGTCAGACTTCTATGTTTCTATGTTTGGGACCTTCTGACCAGCAAAACCAATATGAAATCCAGATTCACTTAACAACCACGTTACTGACTTATCAATTTATCAATTCGCTTAGAAACGGCAGCAGGAAATGTCGTAAATGGGGCAAAACTCACTTAACAACCCAGCAAGTGAAATTTGAGGACTCAGCTGTGGTCGTAAGTCAAGGACTACCTGTATCCGACTCTAAGAAAGAAAACACTTTTTATCAGAACTCGATGTGATTCATGTAGGACTCCCCTTGTCAATCATTCTGTGACACTCAAAAATCAACAGATGCTTGAGCAGGGGGTTGGCCTCCAAGGTTCCCTCCAGCTCTTTTTTTAAAAAAAAATAAATGCAAAAGTGGCTTTTATTCCAAATTAATTATTGCCGAACAATGTGATCAAAAGTCAGAGCTGTCCTATCAAAACCAGCCAGATTACTCAGTCACCTGGCAGTAATTTCCGAATTAGCAGGTGAAAGGTCAGCTGAGTAATATCCATATATCTAAATCAATTTTTCCCAACCTTGGCAACTTGAAGATATCTGGACTTCAACTCCCAGAATTCCCCAGCCAGCATTCGTTGGCTGGGGAATTCTGGGAGTTGAAGTCCAAATATTTTCAAATTGCCAAGGTTGGGAAACACTGATCTAAATAACTATTGAGTTCAATAATTGCTGTTGTGTTAAAGAAAAACACTTTGCGCGTGTCAAGATGATCTCAACTGTCCTACAAGGTAAGACCCAACATCTAATTTAGTATGTTGTTCCTAGCAGTTGTCATTCAGGTTCGTCAGATCCGAAAGCAGAGAAAACGGCAGCCTGCTTTTATCGATCCTAACATTTTGGCCTTCAGAAGCCTCCTGGCTCTTTTAATCTGTATTCTGTATCCTTGTTTGGTTTTGACATCTCCCTTTCTTTCTTTCTTTCTTTCTTTCTTTCTTTCTTTCTTTCTTTCTTTCTTTCTTTCTTTCTTTCTTTCTTTGCTCGGATTCTATTCTAGCAAGAGAAGCAGCCGACACCAAACAAAAGGCCTTGGGAAGGACTGCGTAAAGTCCACTCGCCCCCGGCGTGGGTGAAAAAGGAGATGGAGACTGAGATTCAATCTCCGTTAGAACTCAAAACTGTGGAGTGGGAGAAGACAGGCGCAACAATTCCCCTGGTGGGACAGGACATTATTGACCTCCAGACGGAGGTCTGAGGAGGAGGGGGGAGGAGAGGAGAAGAAAGTAATTTTACAAAAGACTCTTTGGGTGTTTTTCCTCACCCTGCTGGGAAAACTAAACAAGAACAAAACACAAACCGGTTAGGCTTTTTTTAAAAAAAAGAGGGGAAAGAAAGAAAGAAAGAAAATAAAAAATAAAATAAAAATAAAAGAATGAAAGAGAAGGAGGGAGGGAAGGAAAGAAAGAAAGAAAGAAAGACAGACAGACAGAAAGAAAGAAAGAAAGAAAATAAAAGAAAGAAAGAAAGAAAGAGGAGGGAGAGAAGGAAGGAAGGAAGAAAGGAAGGAAAGAAAGAAAGAAAGAAAGAAAATAAAAAAATAAAAGAATGAAAGAGAAGGAGCGAGGGAAGGAAAGAAAGAAAGACAGACAGAAAGAAAGAAAGAAAATAAAAGAAAGAAAGAAAGAGGAGGGAGAGAAGGAAAGAAGGAAGGAAGGAAAGAAAGAAAGAAAAGAAAAAAGAAAAGAAAAATAAAAGAAAGAAAGAAAAGGAGGGAGGGAGGGAGGGAAGGAAAGAAAGAAAGAAAGACAGGCAGACAGAAAGAAAGAAAGAAAATAAAAGCAAGAAAGAGGAGGGAGAGAAGGAAGGAAGGAAAGGAAGAAAGAAAGAAAGAAAGAAAGAAAAGGAGGGAGGGAATAAAAGAAGGAAGGAAGGAAGGAAGGAAGGAAGGAAGGAAGGAAGGAAGGAAGGAAGGAAGGAAGATGAACCCATGATGTGGAATTAAAATGCAGAGAACGGGAGACTCGCTGGAACGTGATTGCTCTGGGGAGTAAAACGTAAGATGATCTTGGTTTATGTTCTCCGTAGACCGAGATAGGTAAGGGAGAATTATTCCTTTTTTGAGCACAGTAGCGGTAGGGGAACAAAACCTGAGCTTTCCTGGGTAAGAAAGAAAGGTTGGCCTAAGGGAAGGGTAGAAATTGGGAAGGGAGGGAGGAGGAGAAATAGAAGAATTAAAACTTTCCCAAAACATTCTTAGAGGGGAAAAAAGGGGATGAGTGGAGTTTCTCTGGTGTGGATAGTCACATGAATGACCAAAACACGGGAAGCGGAAAGAATGACGCCAATGGGAGGCCAAGCACTGAGCAGATCATTGATGGCACACTGGAAAAACAACAACTATTGGATGCTAATCTACTCGCACTTGGCTACTGAATCCACGAGGAATTAAAAAAGAGAGAGAACCTCCACGTCGCCCGTGGAAAAGCAGCGGAATCTCAGAATAAGAAAGGGTGTCCTCTTCACATCGGACGTCTCCACCAACCCTCCACATTTGGAGAACATGGGGGAAGAAGGAGAATCAAAGGAGACGGAGAAGCTGTCCGCGTGAAAGATTTCAAATCGGTTTCTTCTATTCCGCCTCTTCGGCCCTCCCTATACAGAGCGCGACGTTTAGACAACGACGAAGAATCTCTTTCTTAGAGAGAGTTAAAATCCGTTCCACTGGAAAACGGCAACCACCACACACAAAAACCTGCTTTACTGGGTAAAAGGGAGGGTTTTTAAAAAAAATAAAATAAAAAATAAAATAAAAACAACAGGAAAAAGTAAAACGATGAACGAAAAAGAACGTACCTTATCCTATTGACTCGCGGTCCATCCTCCAGGAACTGAGGGTGGGCTTTTGTTTCCAAACGCTTCCGTGGATTCAGGTGTATTTCCCCCCCCTCCCCACCCATGCTATTTTTTTTTCATTTTCAAAAGACTACAAGCCCCTTCCCCGTTTTTCAACCCCTCCACTTTTCAAAAGCAGAAAGTTTTCAGCGAACCGACTTAGAGGAGATGGGAGAACTTTTGCCTTAGACTTTGAGACAAAACTAGACAAACAAACAAACAAACAAACCCACACGTTCACTTGGGAGAAAAAAATAAAAAACTCTATTTTTTTTTCCTTCGGTTTCCCCCCTTCCCCTTTTCTTCAATAAAAAGAGAACTTGAAACCCACAAACTTTCTCTGCTTTGGTTTGTGTTGTTGGAAAACCTTCTTTCCATCCCATGGGCCTCACACGCAATGTGGGGAACCGAGAATACCGAGTGTTTTGGGTTTTTTACTCCTGATTTTTGCAGACTTTACAAAAATCTTTGTAGTCCCTCAGGTTTGGGATGATGTCGGAGGTTGCTAATCCTTTCTGTTCCAGACTTCGTGCTCCTGAGTAAATTTATTTATTTATTTTATTTATTTATTAGATTTGTATGCCGCCCCTCTCCATAGACTCGGGGTGGCTCACAGCAATAATAAACAATATATAACAAATCTAATAATTTAAAAGAAACACTAAAAGCCCCATTATTAAAGCAAACATACACACAAGCATACCATACATAACTGTATAGGCCCGGGGAAGATGTTTCAATTCCCCCATGCCTGACGGCAAAGGTGGGTTTTAAGGAGTTTACGAAAGGCGAGGAGGGTGGGGGCAGTTCTAATCTCTGGGGGAAGCTGGTTCCAGAGGTCGGAGCCGCGACAGAGAAGGCTCTTCCCCTGGGTCCCACCAAACGACATTGTTTAGTTGATGGGACCCGGAGAAGGCCAACTCTGTGGGATCTAATTGGTCGCTGGGATTGTTCTAAATGTTCTATCCCGGGCCTATGCAGATTGAAAACCACATGCTGATATTTCAAATCAATTTTGAAATATACAGTAGTACCTTGTGATACGAACCCCTCGTCATACAAACTTTTTGAGATACGAACCTGGGGTTCGGAAAATTTTTGTCTCTTCTTACGAACTTTTTTCACCTTACGAACCTGCCGCCCGAACGCCGAACCCGGAAGTTCGGGTTCGGCATTCGGGTTTGTAAGGCCACCGAGAAACGCCGCCACCCAGCTATCGCCTTGCCAGAAGAGCCGCGGAGCTGTCGGCCGGTCAGGATGCTCAAATGGAGGTGGGGAATCCCTATAGGGAATTCCACGTGCGGAGCTTTGACAGCCAAAACGTGGAGCGCCATTTTTGCGATATTTTTTTTTTGGTTGCATGCATTAATTTATTTTACATTGTTTCCTATGGAAAACATTGCTTCGTCTCATGAATTTTTCACCTTACGAACCTCCTCCTGGAACCAATTAAGTTCGTAAGACGAGGTATTACTGTATTATTATTTATTATTTATTATTATTTATTAAATTTATATGCCACCCTTATCCAAAGACTCGGGGCGGCTTACAAATTATAAAAACATTATACAGTGGTACCTCTACTTAAGAATGTCTCTACTTAAAGAACGTTTCTAGATAAGAACCGGGTGTTCAAGATTGTTTTGCCTCTACTTAAGAACCATTTTCTACTTAAGAACCCCAGCCCGGAAAAATTTCCCAGGAAATTTGAGAGCAGCATGAAGGCCCAGCCAGTTTCCTGCCATTCCCCCTTTAATCCCAGCCATCTGGGATGCCAGAGGAGCCTTTTGGTGGCGCTTAAGGTAGCTTTGGCAGTCCAGAGTGAACAAAGCATTTTCCTTTCTCGGGGCACTTGGGCAGGGAATAAACCTCTGCCAGCACCTGTTCTGTCGGGCTCTCTGGTAGAATCCTCCTGAAAATTCACAGGTACAAATTTCAGACACACACACGTTTGAAAATTCAAAACAATGTTCTTTATAATGAAAATTCACTTAAACTAAGCCCTCTTTTGGTATAGCAAAGAACACTGGTCTCCAAACAAACTGGTAATTTGTACAAGTCCCTTATCAGTTCTGTGATACTTAGCTTGCAGCTGTGAGGCAATTCACAGTCCTTCTTCTTTCACAAAGTGACACACACTTTGCTCTGGTTTAGTTTCAAAGCGGGGAAAAATCAGCATACAAAAGGTAAAAGTCAGCAAGGCAGTCATGAAACACAACGATCAGATAATCCTCCACAATGGCCAAACCCACAGGCTGCTCTTTATAGCAGCCTCACTAATGACCACAGCCCCACCCAACCACAGGTGGCCTCATTGTCTTTGATAATAATCTCTCAGTTGTTGCTGCCTATGCATCGCTCTCCGCATGTGTGGCTGTATCATTAACTCTTGTTCTGAATCCAAGGAGGAGCTAGATAATTGATCTCCTTCTGAGCTGTCTGCCACACTCTCCTACTCCCTGTCACTCATGTCTTCTTGGTCAGAGGAGCCTTCATCAGCAGATTCCACTGGGGGCAAAACAGGCCTGCAGCATGTGGATGTCTTCCCCACATCCACAGTCCTTGGGGCAGGAGCTGGGCCAGAGCTAACCACAACAGCGCCCATAGAAAGGAAACACTTTTCTTTGGGCAGCCGAGGACTCTGAAGTCTACAAAGATAGATGGTTGACAGCTACTGTGTCACGTATGTTATTCTGGAGGTGTTAATTGCACATTGTCACTTTCCCAAAAACTGGAAAGGAATTTTTACAGCATGTTGGCACTGAATGCGAGGATCAAGGATTATTCTGAAACTCACTTTTTGATTGATTCCTAGTCAACTTGGATCCATGACAGTGTGTCTTGTTCATTATGTAGTTTTACATAATGAATGGGAGACTTCCTTTTTTTTTTTTAGGAAGTATATAACGATGACACCAATCAGCCCATTCAGAACCGAACCGTGGCTGGCAGGAGGAAGTAGCAAGAAGAAGAACACAGTAAATCTGAAACATACAAAATGTATCCAATTAGATATAGTCTTCTCCTTACGACCATAATTGAGCTCAACATTTCTGTGTGCTAAGGGAGGCGAGTAAGTTTTGGCCCATTTTGTGACCTTTCTTGCCCCAGTTGTTAAGTGAATCATGCCAGTTGGTGTTGTGGTTGGCTCTGGCCCAGTTCCTGCCCCAGGGAATGTGGAGGTGAATGCAGGGGAAATTTCAACATGTCACAGGCCTGTGTTATAGCCGACAGAGTCAGGTAGTTCAGTTTCCTCTGACGAAGAAGAAGGTGGGAGTGACTCGGCAGAGGAGGGCTTGGCACACAGCCCAGGCAGACAATCTCCCTTATCTTCCATTGATTCAGATGATGACATTTTGGATCCACGCAAGCGCAGAATTATGCATAGAAGAGACCAAGTAAGGACATATTACAGGAGATAAGAGCGGCCACCTGTGTTTGGGTGGGGCTCTAGTAATTAGGGCTGCTGCTATAAATAGTAGCATGTGGGTTTGGCCTTTGTGGAAGAGTATCTGATTGCAGTTCGTCAGGAATCCTGTGTTGCTGGTTTCTGGACTTTGTTTTTTGATTATTCACACCTTTGAAAACAAAGCAGAGCAACATGTGTGTGTGTGTGTGTTTCACATCATTGGAAGAAGAAGGGGTGTGAAGTTTCTTCACAGCTGCTAGCTAAGTACTTAATGACTGATTAAGGTTAATTGTAGAGAATACCCAGTTGTTTTGGGACGAGTGCGCTTTGCAATACAAAAAGAGTGTTTAGTTTATTTTGAATTTTGGGATAAAGAACATTGTTTTGAATTTTCAAACGTGTGTGTGTCTGAAATTTGTACCCTTGAATTTTTGGGAGGCTCCTACCAGAGAGCCCGGCAGAACAGTTGTTAACTTAGAAACACAACTGCTAAGTGAAACTCCACTTCCCCAGGGATTTTCTTTGTCAGAAGGTCACAAACAGTGACCTTGTGACCACAGGATACTGCTCCTGCCATAAATATGAATCATAGAAACCTAGAAGATTGACGGCAGAAAAAGACCTCCTGGTCCATCTAGTCTGCCCTTATACTATTTCCTGTATTTTATCTTAAGATGGATCTATGTTTATCCCAGGCATGTTTCAATTCAGTGACTGTGGATTTATCAACCACGTCTGCTGGAAGTTTGTTCCAAGGATCTACTGCTCTTTCAATGAAATAATATTTTCTCATGTTGCTTTTGATCTTTCCCCCAACTAACTTCAGATTGTGTCCCCTTGTTCTTGGGTTCACTTTCCTATTAAAAACACTTCCCTCTTGAACCTTATTTAATCATTTAATGTATTTAAATGTTTTGATCATGTCCCCCCTTTCCCTTCTGTCCTCCAGACTATACAAATTGAGTTCTTGAAGTCTTTCCTGATACGTTTTATGCTTAAGACCTTCCACCATTCCTGTAGCCCATCTTTGGACCCGTTCAATTTTGTCAATATCTTTTTGTAGGTGACGTCTCCAGAACTGAACACAGTATTCCAAATGTGGTCTCACCAGCGCTCTATACAGCGGGATCACTGTCTCCCTCTTCCTGCTTGTTATACTTCTAGCTATGCATCCAAGCATTCTACTTGCTTTCCCTACTGCCTGACCGTTCTGTTCACCCAGAAATCACCATCCCTAAATCCTTCCCTTTGGAGGTTTTTGCTAATACAGTTGCCAAGCATCCAAATTTTGATCATGTGACTAAGGCATGTTTAAATTCAGTTTCTATGGATTTACCAACCACGTCTGCTGGAAGTTTGTTCCAAGGATCTACTATTCTTTCAGTAAAATAATATTTTCTCACGTTGCTTTTGATCTTTCCCCCAACTAACTTCAGATTGTGTCCCCTTGTTCTTGTGTTCACTTTCCTATTAAAAACACTTCCCTCCTGAACCTTATTTAACCCTTTAACATATTTAAATGTTTCAATCATGTCCCCCCTTTTCCTTCTGTCCTCCAGACTATACAGATTGAGTTCATTAAATCTTTCCTGATATGTTTTATGCTTAAGACCTTCCACCATTCTTGTAGCCCGTCTTTGGACCCCTTCAATTTTGTCAATATCTTTTTGTAGGTGAGGTCTCCAGAACTGAACACAGTACTCCAAATGTGGTCTCACCAGCACTCTATATAAGGGGATCACAATCTCCCTCTTCCTGCTTGTTATACTTCTAGCTATGCAGCTAAGCATCCTACTTGCTTTTCCTACTGCCCAACCACACTGCTCACCCATTTGGAGACTGTCAGAAATCACTACCTCTAAATCCTTCTATGTAGGGTTAGATTTACAACTCTTGAAGCCTTCTTGGCTATGTTGTTGCCGGGTTGATCAGTGATTTTTGCCCAAATCTCCCTGCCAGAAGGACACGCCATAGAGCAGTAGCTAGGGCCAGCAGCAACAGTGGCCTGCCATGAGCTCTGACTGTGTGGCCTGTTTTGTGCTCTCGGTATACCCGGCGACCTGGTGGTTTCAGCATCCCAGGATCACACTATGCCCTTTCGCGACCTTCTGACTAGCAAAATGATGTTCAACATCGACAAGAGCAAAGTCCTTCACCTAGGTAAAAAAAAAACTGGACACACATACAACCTGGGAGAAACCCCTCTCAGCAGTAGTGACGGCGAAAGAGATCTCGGAGTTTTGGTTGATAATCAACTAAACATGAGCCAACAATGTGCAGAAGCAGCCAAAAAAGCCAATACAATCCTAAGCTGCATCAACAGGGGAATAAACTCCAAGACCAGGGAAGTCTTAATACCACTCTACTACGCCCTGGTCAGACCACACCTGGAGTACTGTGTTCAGTTCTGGTCACCACACTTCAAAAAGGACATTGAAACTCTGGAGAAGGTGCAGAAAAGAGCAACCAAGATGATCAGGGGTCTACAAACCAAGACTTACGAAGAGAGACTGCGGGAACTGGGCATGGATAGCCTAGAGAAAAGGAGGGCCAGAGGGGACATGATAGCTGTATACAGGTATATGAGGGGTTGCCACAGAGAGGAGGGGATCACTTTATTCTCCAGGGCACAAGAGGGCCGGATGAGGAACAATGGCTGGAAGCTGACCACTGATAGATTCAACCTGGAAATAAGGAAGAACTTCCTGACGGTCAGAACGATCAACCAGTGGAACAACCTACCCGCGGATGTTGTGAACTCCAATACTCTGGACATTTTTAAGAGGAAATTGGACTGCCATTTGGCTGGGATGCTATAGGGTTCCTGCTTAGGCAGGGGGTTGGACTTGATGACCTGCATGGTCCCTTCCAACTCTAACAATAAATAAATTAAAAAAGTCAACAGGGAAACCAGGTCCACTTAATAACCCTATGGCTAATTTACTAATTTAGCAATTCGCTTAACAACAGTGGCAAGAAAGATCATTGGTGGGCTGGACTGCGGTCGTAAATCAAGAACTGCCTATACAAGTGTTTCCCAACCTTGGCAACTTGAAGCTATCTGGACTACAACTCCCAGAATTCCCCAGCCAGCAAATGCTGGCTGGGGAATTCTGGGAGTTGAAGTCCAAATAGTTTCAAGTTGCCAAGGTTGGGAAACATTGGCCTATACATTCATTTAGTGTATGCAAAAGGTTTATTGAAAGCATGTTTTCAGTAGAGCTCATTCTCTCCGGTGGCGTGAAATATATTGTTTTTCACCGCAAACAAAAGAATGACATTTGGGCTGCTATTCATTGGAAGATCTAAGAGAACACACGTCCGTATAATAATACCTCAAATTAGTTCTTCTTTGAAGTGAAAACTCAAACCGACATTAAATACCATTATTACGTGGTCTTGCTTTAAACTGCTGTATGAATGTTGAAGCACAATAGCCCTTTAATGGATTTGCCTAGCAGTGTTGATAATCGACATTTCTCTTGGAAAGTTATTTTGCATCACTCTATTAAAGTTGGAGTTTTACACAAGGAAAGTTTTAAAGATACAGGTAGCATTAGCAATAGTGACAGCATTTAGACTTATAAAATGCTTCACAATGCTTCACAACCCTCTCTAAGCGGTTTATAGAGTCAGCCTGTTGCCCCCAACAATCTCGGTCCTCATTTTACCAACCTCAGAAGGATGGAAGGCTGAGTCAACCTTGAACTGGTCAGGATAGAACTCCTGGTGGTCATCAGAATTATCCTACAACAACAACAACAACAACAACAACAACAACAACAACAACAACAACAATAATTTAATTATAATTTATTAGATTTGTATGCCGCCCCTCTCCGCAGACTCCGCATTATAACTGTTACATCACATAGGCCTTCCTTCCTTCCTTCCTTCCCTCCCTCCCTCCCTCCCTCCCTCCTTCCTGCCTTCATTAATACTCCCCCAAACAGGAACTCTATTGGCTTTCTCTTATAGCCAACATGCACACTTCTTTTAAAGATATATCACTTAAACATACATTGATAGTTTCTTTGTATTGTAACCAGACATACCCTGTTTCCCCGATAGTAAGACACCCCCGATTGTAAGACGTATCGGGAGTTTCAGGGGGGTCAGCTAATATAAGCCATACCCCGAAAGTAAGACATATGTCTTACTTTCAGGGAAACATGGGGGTATTGCCGGGGGGAGCCCGATGACGTCGCTTCCAAGCTCCCCGCGTGCCCCTCGCCTTCACCTCGCCGCAGCGCCACCGCCTCTTCCCCACTCTACTGCGCCCTGGTCCGCCCACGCCTGGAGTACTGTGTTCAGTTCTGGTCACCACACCTCAAAGAGACATTGAAACTCTGGAGAAGGTGCAAAAAAGAGCAACCAAGATGATTAAGGGATTGGAAACCAAGACTTACGAAGAGAGACTGAGGGAACTGGGCATGGATAGCCTAGAGAAAAGGAGGGCCAGAGCAGACAGGATAGCAGTCTACAAGTATACGAGGGGATGTCACAGAGAGGAGGGGACCACTTTATTCTTTGGGGCACCAGAGGGCCAGATGAGGAACAACGGCTGGAAGCTGACCAAGGAGAGATTCAACATGGAGATAAGGAGGAACTTCCTGACGGTCAGAGCGATCAACCAATGGAACAACCTACCAGCGGACGTTGTGAACTCCAACACTCTGGACATTTTTAAGAGAAGATTGAACTGCCACTTGATTGATGTACTATAGGGTTCCTGCTTGGGCAGGGGGTTGAACTCGATGGCCTTCATGGTCCCTTTCAACTCTAACAATAAATAAATATTGCGATATTGCATTTCTTACAACATTCGCTCTGCTTTGCACACTTTGTGTTTTCATAAAATGATCGGACACATTCTCTTCACTTGCACAATATGCTAGCTTAATCAATCTGTTCTGCTCAGATGTTTTGACCTGGTTTTTGCTGCTAAATGATTTGCCATACTGATGGCGGATTGGCTGTCTTCATATACTATTATTGGATTTTTACATTCAATATTCAAATCTTTCATCAGTAAAATATTAATTTATATGTATTGTAATTGATAAAAGGTAAAAATATTGATAAAATTGAATGGGTCCAAAGATGGGCTACAAAAAATGGTGGAAGGTTTTCAGCATATAATTGAAAGAGTAGTAGATGCTTGGAACAAATTCCACAAGACGTGGTTGGTAACTGAATGTAAACATGCCTGGGATGAACATAGATCCATCCTAAGATAAAATACAGGAAATAGTATAAGGGCAGACTAGATGGACCAGGAGGTCTTTTTCTGCCGTCAGTCTTCTATGTTTCTATGTTTCTCATTCTGTACATAACAGCAATAAACTGAAAAATTCAGCCTCCATTGTTGAAAAGCTGACAGGGTTTCCTGCTCATGCAGGAAGTTGGACTAGATGACCTCCCATGTCCATTTCCAACTCTTCTGTTATTCTGTTAGGGCCACTTCCTCCAATTTGGGACTAAGCCGTGAAACGGAGGACAACATAAGGCTCCTTCTGCACCATTGCATCCTGATTAAGGCAAACCAAGGGATTGGAAATGACGATCAGGCATCTGTTTCAAAACTCTGTTGAGAGTCGGTGTTAGTGGGGGGTCAGAGGTCGACCTCTAGGTTACTCCCTTGTAGGGTACCTCAGGGGTTGGTCCTCTCCCCCCTACTATTCAATATCTACATGAAACCGCTGGGTGAGATCATCCAAGGGCATGGGGTGAGGTATCATCAGTACGCTGATGATACCCAGCTCTACATCTCCACCCCTTGTCCAGTCAGTGAAGCAGTGGAAGTGATGTGCTGGTGCCTGGAGGCTGTTGGGGTCTGGATGGGTGTCAACAGACTCAAACTCATCCCTGATAAGACGGAGTGGCTGTTGGTTTTGCCTCCCAAGGACAATTCCATCTGTCCCTCCATTACCCGGGGGGGGGATTACTAACCCCCTCAGAGAGGATCCGCAACTTGGGTGTCCTCTTCGGTCCACAGCTCACATTAGAGAAACATCTTTCAGCTGTGGCGAGGGGGGCGTTTGCCCCGGTTCACCTGGTGCACCAGTTGCAGCCCTATCTGGACCGGGACTCACTGCTCACAGTCACTCATGCCCTCATCACTTCGAGGCTCGACTACTGTAATGCTCTCTACATGGGGCTACCTTTGAAAAGTGTTCAGAAACTCCAGATCGTGCAGAATGCAGCTGCGAGAGCAATCATGGGCTTTCCTAAATATGCCCATGTCACACCAACACTTCGCAGTCTGCATTAGTTGCCGATCAATTTCCGGTCACAATTCAAAGTGTTGGTTATGACCTATAAAGCCCTTCATGGCACCGGACCAGATTATCTCCAGGACCACCTTCTGCCGCACGAATCCCAGCAACCAGTTAGGTCCCACAGAGTGGGTCTTCTCCGGGTCCCGTCAACTAAACAATGCCGTTTGGTGGGACCCAGGGGAAGAGCCTTCTCTGTGGTGGCCCCGACCCTCTGGAACCAACTCCCCCCAGAGATTAGAATAGCCCCCACCCACCTTGCCTTTCGTAAGCTCCTTAAAACCCACCTCTGCCGTCAGGCATGGGGAAACTGAGATATTCTTTCCCCCTAGGCTTCTACAATTTATGCATGGTATGTTTGTATGCATGATTGGTTTTATAACAAGGGTTTTTAGCTGTTTTTAGTATTGGATTGTCACATGTTGTTTTTACCACTGTTGTTAGCCACCCCGAGTTCACGGAGAGGGGTGGCATACAAATCCAATAAATAAATAAAACAAGGCTGGTGATCCCCTGCCCACACCGTCACCCCACTCCCCCCCTCAGCCCACTCTGAAGGATGACTGAGAGGTTGCAAAGGGCAGACTGCAGAAGGCAATCAAAGCGTCCAGTTGTAACAATTTATGCAGTCATTTATTTAGAAAATTGATAGGGCTGCCCAACTCACTCCTGGTGTCAACGGGTGGCTTAACAGAGATAAATCCCTCGTATGTAAACCATGAAACCTTGCCTTTCCTAGTGACAACAATCCACAATAAAAATTTACCGCTTGGTGGACTCCGTATCACCTCCTGTTGTCCCTAGGCTCATTGGACATTTGGAAGAGAGAGGACTTGGATTTCACCACTAGTTTATTTTATTTTTATTTATTTATTTATTTGTCAATCAAGTATAGGATAGTAGTTTATATAAACATAACAGTAAGCTAAGATAAAAATAAAAGACAATGTGACAGTAGGACAGGGACGGTGTTCTGTCGGGCTCTATGGCAGAATCTTCCCGAAAATTCACAGATACAAATTTCAGACACACACACATTTGAAAATTCAAAACAATGTTCTTTATAATGAAAATTCACTTAAACTAAGCCCTCTTTTGGTATAGCAAAGAGCACTCGTCTCCAAGCAAACTGGTAATTTGTACAAGTCCCTTATCAGTTCTGAGATACTTAGCTTGCAGCTGTGAGGTAATTCACAGTCCTTCTTCTTTCACAAAGTGAAACACACTTTGCTCTGGTTTAGTTTCAAAGTGGGAAAAATTAGCACACAAAGGTCGAAGTCAGCAAGGCAGGCACGAAACACAACAATCAGATAATCCTCCACAATGGCCAAACTCACAGGCTGCTATTTATAGCAGCCTCACTAATTACCACAGCCCCACCCAACCACAGGTGGCCTCATTTTCTTTGATAATAATCTCTCAGTTGTTGTTGCCTATGCATCGCTCTCCGCATGTGTGGCTGTATCATTAACTCTTGTTCTGAATCCAAGGAGGAGAGAGATAATTGATCTCCTGAGCTGTCTGCCACACTCTCCTCCTCCCTGTCACTCCTGTCTTCTTGGTCAGAGGAGCCTTCATCAGCAGATTCCACCGGGAGCAAAACAGGCCTGCGGCATGTGGATGTCTCCCCCACATCCACAGTCCTTGGGGCAGAAGCTGGGCCAGAGCTAACTACAACAGACGGTAGGCACAATGGTGCTATTCCACTGGTTGATCACTCTCACCGTCAGAAAGGTCCTCCTTATTTTCAGATTGTATCTCTCCTTGGTCAGCTTCCATCCATTGTTCCTCGTCTGGCCCTCTGGTGCTCTGGAAAATGGTGTGACCCCCCCCCTCCTCTCTGTGGCAACCCCTCAAATATCTGTATACTGCTATCATGTCCCCTCTGGCCCTCCTTTTTGCTAAACTATCCATGCCCAATTCCAGCAACCTCTCTTTGTATGTCTTGGTTTCCAGTCCCTTTATCATTCTGGTTGCTCTTTTCTGTACTTTCTCTAGAGTTTCAATGTCCTTTTTGTAGTTGGGTGACCAAAATTGAATGCGGTACTCTAGGTGTGGTCTGACTAGGGCATTGTAGAGTGGTATTAATACCTCTTTAGTTCTGGAGTAGAGTGGTACCTCTACTTACAAACTTAATTTGTTCCGTGACTAGGTTCTTAAGTAGAAAAGTTTGTAAGAAGAAGCAATTTTTCCCATAGGAATCAATGTAAAAGCCAATAATGTGTGTGATTGGGGAAACGACAGGGAGGCTGGAGGCCCTGTTTTCTCCCAGGAGATTCCTAGAGAGGCCCCACAGAGGCTTCTCCCTGCCTTTTCCGGCCCTATTTCCTCCCAGGAGATTCCTAGAGAGGCCCCACGGAGGCTTATCCCTGCCTTTTCCGGCCCTGTTTCCTCCCACGAGATTCCTAGAGAGGCCCCACGGAGGCTTCTCCCTGCCTTTTCCGGCCCTGTTTCCTCCCACGAGATTCCTAGAGAGGCCCCACGGAGGCTTCTCCCTGCCTTTTCCGGCCCTGTTTCCTCCCAGGAGATTCCTAGAGAGGCCCCACGGAGGCTTCTCCCTGCCTTTTCCGGCCCTGTTTCCTCCCAGGAGATTCCTAGAGAGGCCCCACGGAGGCTCGGGTTTGTAAGTGGAAAACAGTTCTTCAGAAGAGGCAAAATAATCTTAAACACCCAGTTCTTATCTAGAAAAGTTCATAACTAGAGACGTTCGTAGGTAGAGGTTCCACTGTATATCCCCCTGTTGATGCAGCTTAAGATTGTGTTGGCTTTTTTTGCCACCGCTGCACATTGCTGGCTCATATTTAGCTGGTTATCCACCAAAACTCCAAGATCTCTTTCACAGTCACTACTGTTAAGTGGCATTGCTGGTTGGACTAGAAGACCTCGGAGGTCCCTTCCAATTTGGTTATTTCTGTTATTCTGAATCTAAAAAGAAACCAACGGATGAAACAACGCTTCGTTCTCACCCCCAGCAAGATGAGAAGCACCCTGAAAAATCTGCATATTCTCTTCCTCCAAAAGGGATTATCTGTTCAACTCCACTTCCACATTATTCCGTCCAATGAGCCCACTGCCTTCACTAACCCATAGTAGCAATTTATATGTTAATAGGACTCTATTTTGTAATTCAAGGCAGGTCCTGCCCAGGCGAGGGATGGAGAGCGAAGGAGGCTCCATCCCTTGAAGGAGATTGCCCAGTCTCTCTCTCTCTCTCTCTCATGAAAAACAAAACAAAAAAAAAGGCATCAAATCCAAAATAATTGGATCGTTGATAGAGTTCATCCCTGAAGATTAAGCTGCTGTTTCATTTCATCTTTTTCACCTGTTTGTCAGGAGACTTTTGAAAGTGGTTTGCGATTAGTTAAGCCTCGGCAGGGGAGAGGGAGGGAAGGAACACAGAACCTCAGGAAGGGACCTTGAAGATAGATAGATGATAGATAGATAGATAGATAGATAGATAGATAGATAGATAGATAGATAGATAGATAGATAGATAGATAGATAGATAGATAGATAGTGTTCTGTCGAGCTCTCTGGTACAATCCTCCCAAAAATGCACAGATACAATTTCAGACACACACACGTTTGAAAATTGAAAACAATGTTCTTTATAATGAAAATTCCCTTAAACCAAACCCTCTTTTAGTATAGCAAAGCGCACTCATCTCCAAACAAACTGGCAATTTGTACAAGTCCCTTATCAGTTCTGTGATACTTAGCTTGCAGCTGTGAGGCAATTCACAGTCCTTCTTCTTTCACAAAGTGAAACACACTTTGCCCTGGTTTAGTTTCCAAGCGGGGAAAAATCAACACACAAAAGGTCAAAGTCAGTAAAGCAGTCACGAAACACAACGATCAGATAATCCTCCACAATGGCCAAACCCACAGGCTGCTCTTTATAGCAGCCTCACTAATTACCACAGCCCCACCCAACCACAGGTGGCCTCATTTTCTTTGATAATAATCTCCCAGTTGTTGCTGTCTATACATCGCTCTCCGCATGTGTGGCTGTATCATTAACTCTTGTTCTGAATCCAAGGAGGAGCTAGATAATTGACCTCCTTCTGAGCTGTCTGCCACACTCTCCTCCTCCCTGTCACTCATGTCTTCTTGGTCAGAGGAGCCTTCATCGGCAGATTCCACCGAGGGCAAAACAGGCCTGCAGCATGTGGATGTCTCCCCCACATCCACAGTCCTTGGGGCAGGAGCTGGGCCAGAGCTAACCACAACACTGGGAAGGATGGAAGGCTGAGTCAACCTTGAGCTGGTGGTGAGATTTGAACTGATGAACTACAGCTAGCAATTAGGTGAAGGAGCCTGCAGTGCTGCACTCTAACTACTGCGCCACACCAGAATTCTTTGTATATGCATTTACATGTCTTTTACCCGAGATCTTGCTTTCCATTTGTCACTATCAGTTATTGTCTAGTAAAAGTACTCATCTCTAACAACACGGAGTTGGGGGTTTTCTTTCCTGGACTTTGAATGGAAGCGCAACCAGACACCTATTTACTCATAGAGGAAATCTATGATTATGTGACCCCAGAATGCTGCAACTGGTTATCAGTGTGAAATAGTTTCCAGGCACCTGAAATGCAATCAAAGGATCGTAAGGGAATTTTAAAGCAATTTCATATCCCCAGTTTGAGTTTTAGTACTGGCTGGTTATTAATCATGCTAAACTAAAGTGCCATTTTAATCCTCCTTAGCATCAAGAAATATCGCTTTAAAAAGAAAAGAAAACAGGTTCCACCGCCATCAAATCCTGATTTTTTCCACCCAGTTGACAGAGTGATGGCTTCAAAGGATGGCTTGGAGCCTTAAAATATTGCCACATCTGTCAAGAAACATCTTTTTGCTGCAAAGAAGAGATCAGGAATGGTGAGCTGAGATTGCATCCAGTGACAACTCAACTTAGGTGCTAAAGAAAGAAAGAAAAATGTAGGAAATTCGAACTGAATCACAGAAGTATGATACTAGAAGACTAAGAGATGGTGCAGAGGAATGCTTGAGATATTTCCTTGATGGTGTGGAAATCACTTAGAATGATCTGTGTTGTTAAAAGGATAACAGATTTGGAAGGATCTTGGAGGTCTTTTAATTAGTGTTGGGCGAACCCGACGAAGTTCAGGTTTGGTGGGTTCGGACAAACTTGCCGTCAGAGTTCGGGTAGGTTCGCCAAACCCGAACCCGAACCCCAGCCCCAACACCTCTGGCCCAGTGGGAAGTGAAGTCCTGGGGGAGGCAGTGATGGGCTATGAGCCGGAACATTAAATTGCGCTCGCCGCTGTGGCTCGTAAGTTCTTGCGGCAGAACCTGCCTCCCGAGCCCTCTTGCCCGGCAGACGGCAAAGCGCTGGAGGAGGGGGGTGTCATGCTCCATCAAATGGGTGATGGCCAGGAGCCGCGGAAAAACCCTGCCCCTAGCTCTCTCTCATTTCGGCGGCTCCTGGCCATCACCCACTTGATGGAGCCTGACACCCCCTCCCCAGGATTCGCCTCCCGTCGGGCAAGAGGGCTCAGGAGGCAGGTTCGATGGGGCCGGCTTCTGAGGATCCTGGCGGGCAGCTTCAAGTGGGCGATGGCCGGGAGCCTCCCCCTCCCACCCACCGCCGACTTGAAGCTGCCAGCTGGGATTGATTGATTGATTGATTGATTGGATTTATATGCCGCCCCTCTCCGAAAACTCGGGGCGGCTAACAGCAATCGTAAACAGTGTACAATAGTAATCCAATACTAAAAGTGAATTTAAAAACCCTTAATATAAAAAACCAAACATACATACAAACATACCATACATAAAATTGTGAAGGCCTAGGGGGAAAGTGTATCTTAGTTCCCCCATGCCTGGCGGCAAAGGTGGGTTTTAAGTAACTTACGAAAGGCAAGGAGGGTGGGGGCAATTCTAATCTCTGGGGGGAGTTGGTTCCAGAGGGCCGGGGCCGCCACAGAGAAGGCTCTTCCCCTGGGTACCGCCAAGCGGCATCCTGAACCTGCTGGCAGAACCTGCCTCCCCACCCCTTTGGCCCGACGGGAGGTGAAGCACTGGGGGGGAGGTCAGGCTTCGGGCCTGGAATCGCCCCTCCTGCCCCCCCACAAGCCAAGAGCCTTCCTCCCTCCCCCTCCCACCCACAATGATGTTCAAGCGAACACCGAACCTGAACACGGACTTCTGGAAAAGTTTGGGTTCTATATGCCGAACCCTGCTAAGTTCGGTACGGACCCAAACTATGCAGGTTCGGTTCACCCAACACTACTTCTAATCCATCCACGTGGCCAAGCAGGAGATCCTAGATACCATCTGAGACAAATGATAGTCCAGTCCTCTTCTTGAAAACCTCCAGTGATGGAGCCCCTACAACTTCTGTTCCACTGGATAGTTGTCCTCACTGTCAGGACATTTCTCCTTAGTTCTAGCTTTCTTTCCATCCATTGCTTCTTGTCCCACCGGCTTCACAGTGCTCTCACAGCCCCCTCTGAGTCAGCTTCTTTCCCCTCTGGGTTCTCATTTTACTGACAGGAGTCAACTTTGAGCCTGATGAGATTTGAACTGCCAAATTTCAGGCAGCTGGCAGGCAGCAGGAGTAGCTTGCAGTAATGCACTCTAACCACTGTGCCCCTATGGCTCAACTAACTATATAGATGGAGTTACTGCTATCTAGACAAAGATATAATGTTCCATCAGTCCACAGTCCTTCTTCTTTCACAAAGTGAAATACACTTTGCTCTGGTTTAGTTTCAAAGCAGGGAAAAACCAGCACACAAAAGGTCAAAGTCAGCAAGGCAGGCACGAAACACAACGATCAGATAATCCTCCACAATGGCCAAACCCACAGGCTGCTATTTATAGCAGCCTCACTAATGACCACAGCCCCACCCAACCACAGGTGGCCTCATTTTCTTTGATAATAATCTCTCAGTTGTTGCTGCCTATGCATCGCTCTCCTCATGCGTGGCTGTATCATTAACTCTTGTTCTGAATCCAAGGAGGAGACAGATAATTGATCTCCTTCTGAGCTGTCTGCCACACTCTCCTCCTCCCTGTCACTCATGTCTTCTTGGTCAGAGGAGCCTTCATCAGCAGATTCCACCGGGGACAAAACAGGCCTGCAGCATGTGGATGTCTCCCCCACATCCACAGTCCTTGGGGCAGGAGCTGGGCCAGAGCTAACCACAACACAGTTGGATGGAAGAATTTGGTGTAAGAAACTATGGAGGAAGCAAATATTTCCACTGGCAATTGTGGACAATTATAGCTGGGGACAAATTGTCGATATAGCAAGGCATGTAGAATGATGAACATCGGAAAGAAATACTTTTCCATCTGAACCAGTGTCCTGTTTGCAATTGAGTGAACCCCCAATGAAATCACTCAAGCTAATTTGGAGAAGATGACAGGAGCATTTACATGTTAGACTCTTCTCCAAAATTGAAATATTTTCCACACTGGGCAGCAAATTGAAAAGGGCAACAACCAAGTATTAGAAATCTTGTGGTCCCCTCACGTTCTAAACTTATGAAAAGTGCCTACTCCAGATATCTCAGCAAATAATGCAGAAATGTAGACTGCCATGCTAATTATTTGCCATCTGGTCACTTCTATCTCTGTTAGCTTTTAATTGCTGTTTATTTTTGGCATCTGCTTTGGCTGTTTAGCAGCCTTGAGTGAGAGAGAGTGGGGGGGTATGGGGGAGGGAGGGAGAGAATAAGAGAGGGGGAGGGAGAAAAAGGGAGAGAATGGATGGAGCAAAAGAGAAAAAGAGATAAAAAGAGAAGAAGGAAAGAGTGAGGTGGAAAGAGGGAAAGGATGAGAAAGGGAGAGAGGGAGATGGATGAGGAAAGAGAGAGAGAGAGAAGGATAAATAATGAAGTAAACATGAAAGATTTATACAATCTGAAGAGAAACCAGAGTATAAAGAGATAAAAAATATAGGAGAGAGAAAAAGAGAGGGAAAGAGAAAGAATGTGTGTGAGTGAGAGAGAGACAGACAGAAGGAGAGAGAAAAGGAGAGAGAAAGGGAAAGAGAAAGAATGTCTCTGTGTGACAGAAGGGCAACAAAAGAAAGAATATGTGTGTGAGAGAGAGAAAAGGGGAGAGAAAAAGAGAGGATGGAAAGACTGTGTATGAGAGAGGGGGCAAGGAGGGAGAGAGAGAGAGAACAGAGAGAAAAAGAGAGAAGAGGGAAAGAGAAAGTGTGAGAGAGAGAAGGGAGAAAGAAAGATAGAGAGAGGGAGAGAGAAAGGGATGGATGGAGGGAGAGAGAGAGAGAGAGAGTAAAAGTAGATGACAGGTAGATGTAGAAAGGAACTCTTGACAAGCGATTGCTGGAAAAAATGCACACATCATTTGACTAGGACTGAGTCAAAGAGGGGGAATATAAGATGGAGGACACTATTTATACTTTTCTAAGACTCAGTCCTGATTGGCTATTGGATAGGTTTAAACACATCCTCGGAAGTTAACTCCTCCTACCATGGCGAACAGAATGAATTTCACTGGGACTTACATCTATTATCTATCTATCTATCTATCTATCTATCTATCTATCTATCTATCTATCTATCTATCTATCTATCTATCTATCTATCTATCTATTTATTTATTAGAGTTGAAAGGGACCTTGCAGGTCATCAAGTCCAACCCCCTGCTCAAGCAGGAAACCCTACAGCACCCCAACCAGATGGCAGTCCAATTTCCTTTTGAATGTGTCAAGTGATGGGGTGTTCACAACCTCTGCTGGCAGGCCATTCCACTGGTTGATCGCTCTCACCATCAGAAAGTTCTTCCTTATTTCCAGGTTGAATGTCTCCTTGGTCAGTTTCCATCCATTGCTCCTGGTCTGGCCCTCTGGTGCCGTGGGAAATAGTGTGACCCCCCCCTCCTCTCTGTGGCAAGCCCTCAAATATCAGTATACTGCAAACATGTCCCCTCTGGCCCTCCTTTTTGCTAAACTATCCATGCCCAGTTCCAGCAACCTCTCTTCGTATGTCTTGGTTTCCAGTCCCTTTATCATTTTAGTTGCTCTTTTCTGTACTTTCTTTAGAGTTTCAACGTCCTTTTTATAGTGGGATGACCAAAATTTAATGCAATACTCTAGGTGTGGTCTGACTAAGGCCTTATAGAGTGGTATTAATACCTCCTTAGTCTTGGAGTGTATCCCGCCGTTGATGCAGCTTAAGATTGTGTTGGCTTTTTAAAGCTGCTGCTGCACATTGCTGGCTCATATTTATTTATTTATTGGATTTGTATGCCGCCCCTCTCCGTAGACTCGGGGCGGCTAACAACACTAACAAAAAACAGCACGTAAATCCAATATTAAAACAACTAAAAACCCTTATTGTAAAACCAAACATCCATCCATACAAACATACCATACATGAATTGTAAAGGCCTAGGGGGAAAGAATATCCCAGTTCCCCCATGCCTGACGGCACAGGTGGGTTTTAAGGAGCTTACAAAAGGCAAGAAGGGTGGGGGAAATTCTAATCTCCGGGGGGAGTTGGTTCCAGAGGGCTGGGGCCACCACAGAGAAGGCTCTTCCCCTGGGCCCCGCCAAACGACATTGTTTTGTTGACGGGACCCGGAGGAGGTCCACTCTGTGGGACCTAACCGGTCACTGGGATTCATGCGGCAGAAGGCGGTCTCATAGATACCCTGGTCCGGTGTCATGAAGGGCTTTATAGGTGATGACCAATACTTTGAATTGTGACTGGAAACTGATTGGCAACCAATGCAGACTGCGGAGTGTTGGTGTTACATGGGCATTTTTGGGAATTTAGTTGGTTATCCACCAAAACTCCAACATCTCTCTCACAGTCACTGCTGTTAAGTGTGGTTTCTCCCAATTTGTATGCATGTCTTAGGTTTTTCTTACCTAGGTGTAAGAGTTTGCTTTTTTCAGCATTACATTTCATTTTGTTAGCTCAAAGTACTAATCTATGTATCTGTTCAGCACCTTGGACAGATCCATTAAATATGAATTACACTGGAGCCTAAGTGCTCAAACGACGGTAGAAGCCGACAACTTAATTGTCCTGCACAACCACAGCACACATTTTTTTCAGCTCAGAGGTAGGCCAGGTGGGAATTGTGTGGGAAGAGGGCACACTGTTGTGGATGGAAAGAGGAAAACCACAATCAAGAGGGCCCCATGTCTTTTGGCAATTCTATCAGAGGAAAACCATCTCTTATAAGAAGAGTTTTCAGATAATAGATGGAAAACATATTTTATTTATTTCTTTATTTATCATTGGAGTTGTAAGGGACCTTGTAGGTCATCTAGTCCAACCCCCCCCCCCCACACACACACTCAAGCAAGAGTCCCTACACCATTTCGGACAAATGGCAGTCTGTTCTGTCGGACCCAATGAATAGACAGTAATTAAGTCCAAATTAAAACTTGCAAACAAAGTTATGGTGCAGAATGGTCTATGTACAAAATAAACTTGCTTGAAGCAGCAATTAAAGCAAAGGAATGACCGTTGACTGCCAAAGTCCAATGTTATCTGCAAAGCTAATAACAAACGTCCAAAAACCAAGTTGTAAATTACAGTCAGCAGCTCGGCTGGAGCAGATACTCACAAATGTTTGTTTGTGTTTTGTGTTTTTATGTTTTCAATTAAAAAAAGAAAAATAAAATAAGAAAGAAGGAGAATTTTGTTGAGAGGAAAAAAAATCCACTTAAATAAGCAACCAAAGGATTTGGAGGCAGATGCCAGAACAGCACAAACAATTTTTTCATGGGGTGTGTTGGGGGTGGGGACCACTTAAATAAAGATTCAAAGGATTTGGGGACAGTCGCAATAAATTACCTTGTATTGTTACCCACGACTGGAGGGATGACTGGGCTTCTTGCCAAAAGGCACAGAGCAGCTCTCAAGGTTGCAGGTTATATAACCTCTGAAATCATACATAATAATTACAAAGGCAATGTAAATTACAGCGCGACCTTTGCAGCCGGCCTGTGGAGTTGGAGAACATGGAGTGACCTTATTGCGAGATAATCTGGTCCCGGTGAATTCCACATCTTTAAAGTGTTAATAATTCAAGCTCTCCATGCAAAAGTTAAAAGAAACAGTTTTTTTAATCAAAAGCAAAGCCTACAACATGCACCTTCCCTCTCTGGTTCAACACCAAAGTAACTATGCAACAAAAAATGGTTCCTTTTCTAACAATAAAAACATTCTAAAGAAGTGGGCGCAAAAGAATAAGAGAAGGGGAAAAGAACAACAAATTGTAGACAGCACACTGAAGTTGAATACAGTAATCACAGGTGAGAAGGATTTCAGCTGCGCTGGGGCAGAAGAGCAACAAAGAGAGATAACCTCTCAAAATGGGTGAGCAATGCAGTCAGGCGGTAGGGAAAGCAAGTAGGATGCTTGGCTGCATAGCTAGAGGTATAACAAGCAGGAAGAGGGAGATTGTGATCCTGCTGTATAGAGCGCTGGTGAGACCACATTTGGAATACTGTGTCCAGTTCTGGAGACCTCACCTACAAAAAGAGATTGATAAAATTGAACGGGTCCAAAGATGGGCTACAAGAATGGTGGAAGGTCTTAAGCATAAAACGTATCAGGAAAGACTTAATGAACTCAATCTGTAGAGTCTGGAGGACAAAAGGAAAAGGGGGGACATGATCGAAACATTTAAATATGTTAAAGGGTTAAATAAGGTTCAGGAGGGAAGTGTTTTTAATAGGAAAGTGAACACAAGAACAAGGGGACACAATCTGAAGTTAGTTGGGGGAAAGATCAAAAGCAACATGAGAAAATATTATTTTACTGAAAGAGTAGTAGATCCTTGGAACAAATTTCCAGCAGACGTGGTTGATAAATCCACAGTAACTGAATTTAAACATGCCTGGGATAAACATATATCCATTCTAAGATAAAATACAGAAAATAGTATAAGGGCAGACTAGATGGACCATGAGGTCTTTTTTTGCTGTCAGACTTCTATGTTTCTATGTAACCATTGAAAGAAGCATCACACCTTTTCCCAAAGTCCAGACCTACAGAGGTGACCATTTCAACATAAAGAGGCTCCAGCCTCATCCATTCCATCTGTTATGCTGGGCTTCATATTACAAGCCCCAATTAAGTCCAAAGTGTCAATTCAAACACACACACTGTTGTAAAGTAAACAGAGTCGGTTTATCAAAAGAAAAATATTGTACACACGCACTTTAAATCAGCCAAAGTGCTCTCCCACAAACCACGAGCCTGGAATTCTGTGAAAAGCAAAAACAAAAGCAGATCAGATAAAGGTAGCTGTGAAGATGTCACAGCCACCCCTCTTCAAGAGTCCTCAAGCTGTACTTAACTGTGAAATATTCCAAAACGTCTTTGTAAATCCTGAAGCAGTTCAAAAGCAAACACCACTCGTCTCCTACCAAACGGATAATTTCCCACGCACGCTCTCAGCGACGCAGTCCCATTAGTCTAATTGCCCCAGCCACAGGTGTTCTCCTTTATCATCTATAATACTTGCACAGTTGTTCCCTCCTTGTCATAAACCTGTTCCTGCGAGCATCTATGAATCCCTCTTCCTCTGAGTCTAATGATGATAGAAACATAGAAACATAGAAGTCTGACGGCAGAAAAAGACCTCATGGTCCATCTAGTCTGCCCTTATACTATTTTCTGTATTTTATCTTAGGATGGATATATGTTTATCCCAGGCATGTTTAATGATGACTCACTAATGGGGTAATTAGCTAATGGGCTGCCTGTAACTATCTCATCATCAGATCCTGCTTCACCCCCTTGACACAGAATCCTCACTGTCTGAAGCTGCTGGCAGCAAAACCGGTTTCTGATAACATGAGGATTCTCCCAAACCAACACCCACAGTCCTTGGAGCAGAAACTGGCCCAGAGCCAACCACAAAACCATCCAGAACAGCAATGATGTTTATGATACCTTATCACCTTGAGGTTCGACTACTGTTATATTCCATTCCAATCTATTCCCTATTCCAGTGATGGCCAACCTTTTTTTCCCCCTTGGGTGCCAAAGGAGTGTGGACCCATGCTATCGCAAATGCGTGAGTTCCCACACCCATAATTCAATGCCTGGGAAGGGCAAAAACAGCTTCCCCCCCCAGTGGCCCTGTGGAGGCCAGAAACGGCCTGTTACCCAACTTCTGGTGGGCCAGCAGGCTCATGTTTCACCCTCCCTGAGCTCCAAAGGCTTCCCTGGAGCCGGGTAAGGTAAAAACACCCTCCCCCATCTCCCAGGAGGCTCTCTAGAAGCCAAAAACACCCTCCCAGAGTCTCTGTGAGAGCCAAAAATCAGCTGGCTGGCACACACATGCATGTTGGAGCTGAGCTAGAGCAATGGCTCCCGTGCCAACAGATACGGCTCCACATGCCACCTAGGGCACCCATGCCATAGGTTTGCTATCACTGCCCTATTCCATTCCATTCCATTCCCTGTTCTGTTCTGTTCTGTTTCATTCCATTCCATTCTGTTCCATTTCATTCTATTCCTTATTCTATTCCCTTCCATTCCACTCCATTCCCTATTCTATTCTATTCTGTTCTGTTCTGTTCTGTTCCGTTCCGTTCCGTTCCGTTCCATTCCATTCCGTTCCATATATTCTATTCTATTCTATTCTATTCTATTCCATTCCATTCCATTCCATTCCATATATTCTATTCTGTTCTATTCTATTCTGTTCTGTTCTATTCTATTCTATTCTATTCCATTCCATTCCATATATTCTATTCTGTTCTGTTCTGTGTCTTCTCTTCTCTTCTCTTCCACTCCACTCCATTCCATTCCATTCTGCTCTATTCTATTGTATTCCATATATCCCATTCCATTCCATTCCATTCTGATTGTGAGGTGGAGAGTAACCCGTCTAGGCCACTGCAACATTCCAATTTGCGTAATTGATTCCACGGGGATAAATTGAGTCAAGCTGCTGAATTGATTGGGTTCGCTTAAATAGATTTGCACAGACCGGAGTCCATCAAAACCCCTCCATTGACTCCGGGACAGATAATTCAGAAGGAAAGGTCAAAAGTTCCATTCAACCGCTCCATCCGACTGCTCCGTTCAGCAAGGCAGCTTGAAAGCGTGTGGGTGGGAGACGCGACCGAGCCTGGCTTTCAAAGTGTCTCTTCAAACCCAACTTTGCATAGTTCAGAGGGGGGAAGAAAAAAATCAATGCAAATCCTAAGCCGAGAAACAAGACAATTATGTGTTGCATTGATGACTTTTCACTCTCCCATGTAGCTTTAAAAAGCAATGACAACAGCCATTTCCGTAACCCTCTGACGTCAGATGACACAAGGCAGGATATGAATGGTATTACAAAAAAAAAATGAATGTAGGTTTTCCAAAATATATTCAGGATGTGACTGTAGATCAAGACTGACCCACAAACTGGGCATCATGTCTAAAGTCCTGGTTTAACTTTCTTGGCATCTCTGCTAAGGGATTGCAGAGTGATGGACTCACAACCATGGTAGATTTCAGAAAGCCAAAGAACCCTGGAAGAACCCTACAAAAACGTTCTTGAAAGCTTAGAACTACATCGCCTTAAACATGACCTAAGCATAGCCCATAAAATTATATGCCACAACATCCTCCCTGTCAATGACTAGTTCACCTTCAACCTCAACAACACACGAGCACACAACAGATTCAAACGTAATGTGAACCACTCCAAACTCAACTGCAAAAATTACGACTTTATTGGTTTGTTCTGTCGGGCTCTCTGGTAGATGTCTCCCAAAAATTCACAGGTACAAATTTCAGACACACACACTTTTGAAAATTCAAAACAATGTTCTTTATAATGAAAATTCACTTAACCTACAGCAAAGAGCACTTGTCTCCAAACAAACTGGTAATTTGTACAAGTCCTTTATCAGTTCTACCATATATAAATATCAGCCAATGAGAAACTGGTCTGTTTCCCTTTCAAATAGTTTCCAATATTCCAATTCATCAGCACTTTCTGTGATCAATTCAAGACATCTATAAATTAAAAAAAACATTGTAAAGTTTCTTCTTTGTGACTTCCAGATCTAATCTTTTGTTTCCCCCCCCCCTCAGCTTCTTTCCTTCTATCTAGGTAGACAATTGTAGACAATCCTGAAATAAGATTCATGCAAGAAACTAATGAGCCTGTGATTGTTTCGTAATGACAATCGTATGTATTTATTCTCTAATTATTTCAGATGATTCTTCATAGACAAAGGAGATAATGAGCTACATTTCCTTGAGGTGGAAAAAAAGATGGTTCTTTGGCTGAATTGTAATCTTTGAGTAGTGAGAAGGTTTTATATTTAAAGGCCTCCTTGTTTATCTACCACACAGGTCTTCAAACTTGGCAACTTTTTTTTTTTTACAGATTACAGAATTTTACAGTTGGAAGGGACCTTGTGGGTCATCTAGTCCAACCCCCGCTCTAGAATAGAATAGAATAGAATAGAATAGAATAGAAATTGAATGGAATGTTATAGAGTAGAGTAGAGTAGAGTAGAGTGTAGAGTAGAATAGAATAGAATAGAATAGAATAGAATAGAATAGAATAGAATAGAATAGAATTTTTATTAGCCAAGTGTGACTGGACACACAAGGAATTTGTCTTGGTGCATATGCTCTCAGCGTACATAAAAGAAAAATATACATTTGTCAAGAATCATGTGGTACAACACTTAACGATTGTCATAGTGGTCAAATAAGCAATGAAGAAACAATCAATATTAATAAAAATCTTAGGATACAAGCCACAAGTTACAGTCATAGAGTCCTAAGTGGGAGGAAAAGGATGATAGGAATGATGAGAAAAAAACCCTAGTAGAAATAGAAGTGCAGACTCTAGCAGGAGTCCCTACACCATTTTGGACTAATGGCCATCCAATCTCCCTTAGAAAGTCTCAAGCTGCCACAGAGAAGGGGGCAAGGTCTTGTGTATCAGGCTGTTTTCCAAGGCACCTGAAGGTCAGACCAGAAATAATGGATGGAAACTGACCAAGGAGAGATTCAACCTGGTAATAATTAGGAACTTTCTGACAGTGAGAACCATCAACCAGTGGAACAGAAGTTGTCTGTGGAGGTTGAGACTTTCAAGGGGAGATTGGACTGCCACCTGTCCGAAATAATAATAATAATAATAATAATAATAATAATAATAATAATAATAATAATTTAATAATTACCAAGGAAAATAGGCAGAAGAGGACTTTTGCAAGTGAAGCAGACAGTGGAAGAAGAGAAGCATGCATTAGCTGACTATGTGAAGGAGAGCAAAGAGTCAGCGTTGATGGAGGTCAACAATAGGAAGCTTCTCAAGGTGAAGCAAACTAAGGACCAGTACAGAAAAACTGTAACTCAATGTCGTATGGATAGTTGGCAGAACAAAGCATTGCAAGGGCAGTTCTTGGAGAAGATTGAAGGCAAAGTGGATAAAGAAAAGACCTGGTCATGGCTTACAAGTGGAACACTCAAAAAGGAGACAGAAGGACTAATACTGGCGGCACAAGAACAGGCCATTAGAACAAATGCTGTCAAAGCCAGAATTGAAAAATCAACAGACGATCCAAAGTGCAGACTCTGTAAAGAAACAGATGAAACAATCGATCACATACTCAGCTGCTGCAAAAAGATAGCACAGACTGACTACAAGCATAGACATGATGCTGTGGCACAGATGATCCACTGGAACTTGTGCTGGAACTACCATTTACCAGTGGCAAAGAACTGGTGGGATCATAAGCCCGAAAAAGTGGTCGAAAATGAGCAAGCAAAACTACTGTGGGACTTCCGACTTCCGACTGACCGAATTCTGAAGCATAACACACCAGACATTGTGATTGTGGAGAAAAAGAAAGTATGGATCATCGACATTGCAATCCCAGGAGACAGCAGAATTGAGGAGAAGCAGCTAGAGAAATTAGTGAAATACGAAGATCTAAAAATCGAGCTGCAACGACTCCGGCATAAGCCAGTGAAAGTGGTCCCAGTGGTACTTGGCACGCTGGGCACAGGGCTAAAGGATCTCAGCGGACATTTGAAAACCATCGGAATTGACAAAATCTCCATCTGTCAATTGCAAAAGGCCGCTTTACTGGGATAGGGAAACATAATTCGCCGCTACATCACGCAGTCCTAGGTGCTTGGGAAGCGCCCGACTGGTGATGAAATATGAAATCCAGCATAGTGATCTCGTTTGCTGTGTTGTACTGACATAATAATAATAATAATAAAATAATAATAATAATAATAATAATAATAATAATAATAATAATAATAATAATTTATTAGATTTGTATGCCGCCCCTCTTCGAAGACTCAGGGCGTAGGATCTCCTGCTTCAGCAGGGGGTTGGACTAGATGACCTGCAAGGTCCCTTCCAACTCAAATAAACAAACAAACAAATAAAACTGTACACTGTTGTTTGTTCTGCTCAGCAACAAACCTTTTAAGCAGTCTCCCTTTTATTCCTGACTTAGAACTGGGCCTGATTTTTTTTTCTTCCTACAATTATGGACTTCAATTTCCAGAATTCCCCAGCCAGCATCTGGATGTGTAGATTGAGAAGGGAAAGATATTTTCGGCGGTGAAGCCATTCTCCCCAAGGCTAGATTATAGACTCTCTTTTTTTGGTCTAACATCATGACACAAATGGATTATTGCAAAGATTACATGGAAACAAACAAACGGTGTGTTGATTGTGTTGTTAAGGAGATTTCAAAGGCAGCCTATTCTGCAGAGGAAGGAATGTAAACTCAGAAGCTGTAATACCCACAGAAATAAACTCTTTGCAATTTCCCAGTGGGACTGGGCCCTCCCCAAATGGGCTTTTTTTTTTTAAAAAAAATCCCTTTGGTTGTCTTTCCTCCCTTTTCACTGAAAATGTTACCATTAAAAATGAATAACATTGTAGGGACTGCTTTGATGTCAGAGAAGATGCTGCTTTCTCTCTTCAGGAATAGGAATTCCATTCATAGATAGATGATAGAGATAGATAGATAGATAGATAGATAGATAGATAGGTAGGTAGGTAGGTAGGTAGGTAGGTAGGTAGGTAGGTAGAGATAGATAGATAGATGGGTGGGTGGGTGGGTAGGTAGGTAGGTAGGTAGATAGATAGATAGATGGGTGGGTGGGTGGGTGGGCGGGCGGGCGGACGGACAGACAGACAGACAGACAGATAGAAGATAGTAGATAGAGATAGAGAGATAGAGATAGAGATAGAGATAGATAGATAGATAGATAGATAGATAGATAGATAGATAGATAGATAGATAGATAGATAGATAGATAGATAGATATAGATAGATAATTGTATTTATGGTATTCATCGTATTTGTTTATATTTGTTTGTTTGTTTATTTCGACTTCTATGTCGCCCAATCCCGAAGGACTCAGGGTGGCTTATAATAATGGTATAAATAGAAAAACAGAGCAATAAAAGGAAGTCGAATATAATCTAAACTATGTAAAACCCCAAATTAGAAAAACCCAGTTAATATAAAACAGTCACGGTCCCCTACGTATATACCATTTGTACAGTGTTGCCCTGTCATATTGTTAGTTCATACCCCCGCACCCACCACCCACCCCAGGCCTGCCAGCAAAGCCAGTTCTTCATGGCCTTATGTTTATTGTATTTATCTCCCGCTCATTCCAAAACTGACTGAGAAATGTTTATTTCTTCCTAAGGGTAACAGAAAATAATTGAGAAGCTGTGTCCTAGGGAGAAAGTTGAGTCTGACAGACCACCGACCACCAAAGACCTGCTGGGATTGTTTGGTGTGTAGCTCACAGAGGACTAGGTAATTAATTGCAGCTATTTAATTCCTGCCTCCTCCACCCGTCTCAAGTGTCAAAGCCCAGGTATGTTCACAGTAGGGTTAATGAGGGGTTGGAGGTTTTTTTGCATCGGTGGGTGGCAGAAGGGCCTTACAAGGAACACAGAACCCTGGAGTTTATTTATTTATTTATTATTTAGATTTGTATGCCGCCCCTCTCCGCAGACTCGAGTTGTGCTCTGGGGCTCTTTTTTTTTTTTTTAAGAATATTTTTATTGTTTTTCAAAAAGACAGACAAAGACATACAACATTAAACATTTAAGGAGCTACCATTGCTCCGCTTGTCGTAGAAGTCTAACTAATACAGAAATATAAAAAACCCTAACTATTATCAGATCAATACAGAAATGCCACATGTGTAAATTATATTCTTATTGAATTTGACTCTATATTTCTAATATAAAACCTATTAATTAAATTTCTTTATCTTTTAAAATATTATGTACTTATACAAAAAGAAAAGGAAGAAACAAAGTATTAGTAATACAGAGAAAAGAGAAAATATACACTTCTAAGTTGGTTATACTATATACTATTTCATTCTATCTTATAGTTCTTCAAATAGTTATATATTCTTGTGTGATTAATTATTAATACTATTTTTAAAAGTCTACCAGTCATATACTTTGTCCCATATTTTATAAAATTCTATTTCAGTTTGATTATTCAAACGTTTAGTCATCATGTCTAGTTCTGCACATTCTATAATTTTTTTAAATACCTCAGTGTCTTTTGGAATTGTCTTTTCTTTCCATTTCTGTGCGAATACTATTCGGGCCGCAACCAATATATGTATTATTAAATAGTAGTTTTCTTTTTTATACTTTGTGTTTGAAATACCCAATAAGAAAAATTCAGGAGATTTTTTAATCTTCTCCTTTGTTATTTCATTTATCCAGTTCTCTACTTTGTTCCAAAATATTTTAGTCTCAGGACATGTCCACCATGTATGCTCTGGGGCTCTTAAGAGGCAACTTCCAATTAGCAACTCTAGTTGAAGGGTCGAAATTAGCCAGGCCGAGGATCCTCTTTGAATGATTGCAACCGACAGGAGTGGCGATCGGTTCTTGCAACGTTCAATTAGAGGCCACTGGCAGTGACCTCGGCCGTCGCAAGGCAATATGGAACCTGTCCTCTTAATGGCAGGTTGAACTGATTGCAGGTCCTCTAAAGTCCCCTTTGACGGACAGGTGAACATGTGCAGAAGGGATTCGGCCGCTCGGTTGAATTTTGCAACCTTAGTGCCTGCTTCAGCGAGACCTGTTGGGAAACGGTCAGGAACCGAGGTGTGGGTTGCCACTTTCAGAGCCCTATATGCCTTGGGACATTATTATTAATATTATTATTATTATTATTATTATTATTATTATTATTATTATTATTATTATCATCATCATCATCATCGTCATCACAACACAACAAATGAGATCAATATGCTGGATTTTGTATTTCATCACCAGTCAGGCGCTTCCCAAGCACCTAGCACTGTGTAAGGTACCAGCGAATTATGTGTGCCAACCCCAGTAAAATGGCCTTTTGCAGTTGACGCATGGAGTCAATTCTGATGGTTTTCAAATGTCTGCTGAGATAATTAATAATAATAATAATAATTTATTAGATTTGTATGCTGCCCCTCTCCGAAGATCCTTTGAAAACCATCGGAATTGACAAAATCTCCATCTGTCAACTGCAAAAGGCCACTTTACTGGGTTTTTTTAAAAAAAAATGTAAAAATTATTGTTGTTGCTGTTGTTATTGTTTTGTTGTTTTGTTGTTTTCTTGTTATTGTTTTGTTGTTTTGTTGTTTCTTGTCTTGTTATTGTTTTGTTTTGTTATTTTGTTATTTTGTTGTTTTGTCGTTTTGTCATTTTATCGTTTATTGTTTTATTGTTTTATTGTTTTATTGTTTTATTGTTTTATTGTTTTATTGTTTTATCGTTTTATCGTTTTATCGTTTTATCATTTTATCATTTTATCATTTTATCGTTTTATCATGTTACCATGTTACCATGTTACCATGTTACCATGTTACCATGTTACCATGTTATTGTTATTGTTATTTTCTACAAAGCAGAAGCAGCAGCTGTCAGCATTCCAAATAACATCTGAGTAATAAATCGGAGTCCAAGCCTTGGTTTTCTTCCAAGTTCCAATTTATTATCAGAGTCCTGTTGGTAACTAACTGTAGTCAAACCGGTACTCAGGCTCCTACAGTTTCCCACCCAGTTTAAGGTTCATTCTTCATCCCTACACCCACAAGCTCATCACCTGGACCAGTCTGGTGGTCTGCAAGTCTAAGGACCTAGTCCATATTTCCACTGGTGCTGAACAAAGGATGACCTTGGACTTTCAATAAGGAATTTGTTGTGGCTAGTAACTTTCCGTCTCATTCAATCACCCCTCTCAATTCCCACCATACTATACTAATTGTTGCAGGCCAAAATCTCAACTACTTGTCTGAAATGATGCACAATGTCCTGCTTGAGTTGTAGATTGGACTAGAAGATCTCCAAGATCCCTTCCCATTTACTCATTTTGTTATTCTGAGAAAAGAGAGAGAGAGAGACTGATACGGAGAGAGAAATAGAGAGGGGGTGAGAGAAAGAGAAGTGTGTGTGTGAAAGAGAAAGAGAGATGATAGCTACAGAGAGAGAAAGAGAGAGAGGGGTGAGAGAGGGGTGTGTGTGTGAGAGAGAGAGAGAGAGGAGAGAGAGAGGTGTGTGTGTGTGTGAGAGAGAGAGAGAGAGGTGAAAGAGATGATAGCTACAGAGAGAGAGAAAGAGAGAGAGAGGTGAGAAAAAAGAGAGAGAGGGGTGTGCGTGAGAGAGAGAGGTGAAAAAGAGAGAGAGAGAGGATAGCTACAGAGAGAAAATGAAAGAGAGAGATGAGAGAAAGAGAGAGGTGTGTGTGAAAGAGAGAGGTGAGAAAGAGAGAGAGAGAGGATAGCTACAGAGAGAGAGAAAAAGAGAGTGAGGCAAGAGAGGTGTGTGTGTGTGTGAGAGAGAAAGAGATAATAGCTACAGAGAGAGAGATGAGAGAAAGAGAGAGGTGTGTATGAGAGAGAGGTGAGAAAGAGAGAGAGGATAACTACAGAGAGAGACAAAAAGAGAGAGGTGTGTGTGTGTGAGAGAGAGAGAGAAAGAGATAATAGCTACAGAGAGAGAGGTGAGAGAAAGAGAGATGATAGCTACAGAGAGAGAAAGAGATAGAGGTGAGTGTGAGAGAGAGAGATTAGAAAGAGAGAGAGAGATGATAACTACAGAAAGTGCGAGAGAAAGAGAGGTGTGTGTGTGTGAGAGAGAGAGAGGCAGGTAATGATATGGAGAGAGAAAGAGAGAGGGGTGTGTGTGAGAGAGAGAGAGATGGAGAGGGAGAGAGGGAGAGAAAGAGAGAGAGAGAGAGATTCTGAGTTTTATACATGAATGTATTGCTTCAAAAAAAAATGGAACTTGTGTGCATCCAATTTTCCACACTCATCTGTCACCTGGTTAGGGCACATAATCTTCTCAGCACAGGTAGAAAAGATTGTCAGTTTTGAAAAATAAATAACCATTGCCATCTATTGGTGATAACATATAATGCTTCTTGCACCAATTTCAAAAGGAAGACATGTATGAGGAAGAGCCAACTTAATATACTTAATACTACCATAGGTAAAAGCAACTGTACTATTCCTTGTATTATATAGGCAGTTGTAGGACAGAGGGGAAAGTGAGGTTTAATTGCCATATTTCTTTTTGGTTTCAATGGTAGAGGAGCAAACATTTCTGCTGAACATTTAAATGGTGAGCATTGATTTGATCGACAGCAAATCAAATTGCTCTTTGATGTCTCCAGTATTGAGTGAAAGTGGACAAATTCTGCATTGTTTTGGATCCAAGCAAGGTAAGATTGGGATGTATTCAGAAGAGATACATCAGGGTGATGAAGGGCTATTGGATGTAGGAGCTTTGAGGAAGAGGTTTTGGACATGTTTAATAGTAATAATTAATTTAATAATAATAATAACAATTTATTAGATTTGTATGCCACCCCTCTCCGAGGACTCCTTTAGCCAGGAGAATGGAAAATATAGTATGAATCTAAACTCAGTGTAGCTATTTCGTTTCTTTTTCCCCTACGTCCAATCTAAAGAAACAAGCTGAGTTTGGTTGGATACATGTGCTCAATCAAAAGTGATGGACGTATGAATTATGGGGTTCTTGGCAGTCTCTGAGCCTGGAGGCTTTATTACCCATCAATATTGCCCTTCACCCCTCCACTCGAAATAGAATTCCCTACAAAACTAGACTTACAATCCTGGATCTAGAAAGCTTAGAACTACGACGCCTTAAACATGATCTAAGTATTGCCCACAAGATCATATGCTGCAATGTCCTGCCTGTCAACGACTACTTCAGCTTCAACCACAACAACACAAGAGCACACAACAGATTCAGGCTTAATATTAACCGCTCCAAATTTAACTGTAAAAAATACGACATTAGTAATCGAGTTGTCAAGCGTGGAACTCATTACTGTTCTCTTTCTCATCCTCATCCTCTTTTTCCTCTTCTTCTCCTCCTCCTCTTATCATCCTCCATCTCCTTCTCCTCCTCTTTTTTTCTCTCCTCCTCCTCTTATCTTCCTCCTCCTCCTCTTCCTCTTCTTCTTCTTCCTCCTCTTCCTCTCCTCCTCTTATCCTCCTCCTCCTCCTATTTTTCTCTCCTCCTCTCTTCCTCCTCCTCCTCTTCTTCTTCATCTTCCTCTCCTCCTCCTCCTCCTCCTTCCTTCTCCTCTTTTTTCTCTCCTCCTCCTCTTATCTTCCTCCTTCTTATCCTCCTCCTCCTCCTTCTCCTCCTCTCATCTCCTTCTTCTTCTTCCTTCTTCTTCCTTCTCCTTCTCTTCCTTCCTTTTCTTTCTCCTTCTCCTTCTCCAGTTGCTTAGTAAAAAGAAATCCATTGTTACGCAGAGATCTGAGCTTCCTACAGGCAAAATATCTGAATAATGTATGAATGTTTGATCCCCTTTAAGCAACAATGCCTTTCGCAGCAACATGGTGCATTTTTAAAAGAGATCATGTCCTGCACTGAGCTTCCTCTTCGTGCTATCAAAAGGCCTAAAGAGCATTTCTGACATGTGTGGAATAAATATTTGATGGGTGCCCTTTGTGTTCATAATTCTGGGCTGTAAGCAAAGGGCTCGACTCATTTCCCTTCGGCTGAATCCAGGGCACGAGGCTCACCTCCATTTCTTGGCCAAAGGAACCAGAGTCGTCCAAAGACATTTACTGTGGTCATGTGGCCAACATGACTATACGCTGAAGCACACAGAAGGGTAGGGATAATGCAGATCTCCGGAGGCAGTTGGTTCCAAAGCGTTGGAGCTGCCACAGAGAAGGCCCTTTCCCGTGGCCCCACCAACCATCATTGTTTGGCAGATGGGACCTGGAGAAGGCCAACTCTGTGGGCCCTTATTGGCCACTGGGAGGTATGAGGTAGAAGGTGGTCCCATAAGTAGTCTGGTCAATATAGAAACATAGAAACATAGAAGATTGACGGCAGAAAAAGATCTCATGGTCCATCTAATTTGCCCATATACTATTTCCTGTATTTTATCTTAGGATGGATCCATGTTTATCCCAGCCATGTTTAAATTCAGTTACTGTGGATTTACCAACCACGCCTGCTGGAAGTTTGTTCCAAGCATCTACTACTCTTTCAGTAAAATAATATTTTCTCACGTTGTTTCTAATCTTTCCTCCAGCTAATTTCAGATTGTGACCCCTTGTTCTTGTGTTCACTTTCCTATTAAAAACACTGGTGGGTGGGTGTGGTGTGATGGCTCAGCAGCTGCAAGCTGTGTTGAAACTTCCTGGTGAGTCAGTGGGGTAACGCCTGGGGTCATTGATGTAATTGATGTATGCTGATCACTTCAGATAGGGGCTAAATGTTATTCTCCGCCTTCAATATACTAGGGTGATCCGACAGAAAAAAAACATATAGCCCCTCCCTGGAACAAAGCTGAAGGGATCAGATCCTGTGACCTAGAGGTTAATTCTCTGCCTTACAAGGCAGTAGCTGCAGGATCAAATCCCAATAAGGGTATGGGTAGCTGATGAGGCCAGAACAAGGCCGGAATAGTGCTATCCTAGTCTCCCTTAATTTTAAAAATTTAGCAAAAAATCACACACACACACACACAAACATATCACTTCCATTCATTTCCCCTGTTAAACATTCAGGAAGAAATTGTGAAGAAAATCTTCGTTGGAGGCAGGCAGGTGTAGTGAAGGGCCAAGGACAAATGTAAGACAGAGATGTCACAGAACCTGCAGAATTGGAGACATAAATCAAGAGGATGGATGAAGTAAGGAGAGAGTAGCAGCCCATCAGGGAGCAGAGCAGAAAATCTAAAACAAACATTACAGAAAAACCTAGACAGACTAACACAGTGGGCCCACACCAACAAAATGATGTTTAACATCGACAAGAGCAAAGTCCTTCACCTAGGCAGAAAAAACCCTGGACACACATACAACCTGGGAGAAACCCCTCTTAGCAGTAGCGACTGCGAAAGAGACCTCGGAGTCTTGGTGGACAATCAACTAAACATGAGCCAACAATGTGCAGCAGCAGCTAAAAAAACCAACACAATCCTAAGCTGCATCAACAGGGGAATACACTCCAAGACCAGGGAAGTCTTAATACCACTCTACTACACCCTGGTCCAACCACACCTGGAGTACTGTGTTCAGTTCTGGTCACCCCACTTCAAAAGAGACATTGAAACTCCGGAGAAGGTGCAAAAAAGAGCAACCAAGATGATTAAAGGACTGGAAACCAAGACTTATGAAGAGAGACTGAGGGAACTGGGCATGGATAGCCTAGAGAAAAGGAGGGCCAGAGGGGACATGATAGCAGTCTACAAGTATACGAGGGGATGTCACAGAGAGGAGGGGATCACTTTATTCTTCAGGGCACCAGAGGGCCGGACGAGGAACAATGGCTGGAAGCTGACCAAGGAGAGATTCAGCATGGAGATAAGGAGGAATTTCCTGACGGTCAGAGCGATCAACCAATGGAACAACCTACCAGCGGACGTTGTGAACTCCAATACTCTGGACATTTTTAAGAGAAGATTGAACTGCCTCTTGACTGGTGTGCTATAGGGTTCCTGCTTGGGCAGGGGGTTGAACTCGATGGCCTTCATGGTCCCTTTCAACTCTAACAATAAAGAAATGAATGAATGAATGAATGAATGAACAAACAAACAAACACCGCCACATTGCTGCTCTATCTTCAGAGCTCAGCTTGTGCAAAGCAATCGTGGAAATGCATTACTTCAAAAGGATCCTTAGGGGCATCCAACCTTACAGGTGGATCTTTAAAAGGTCTAATTTATAATTTGAAGGGGAACATCTGGAACTCAGGGCTGAAATCAGGGGGACTTGTTCAGGGTTGGAATCCAGCAGGTTCTGACAGGTTCTGGAGAACCGGTAGTGGAGATTTTGAGCAGTTCAGCTGCCCCTAGTGTGGAGTGACATTGGAGATTTTGCAGTATCCTTCCTCTGCAACGCCCGCCAAGCCAAGCCAAGCCAAGCCCAAAGACCCGCCATGGTGGTCTTTGAGGTTAGTAGTTTTCTTGAAGATGTTTTGTTACCGAGCATTGATTATGTTATCTAGTTGGGTAAAGGAATGTCTGCAAGAAAACCATCAAGCACAAGAGACCACCAAAGACCCCAAACTCCTCCTCCTATCCACAAATCCCACTCCCATCTAGCTCTGATGATGTTACCTAGTTGGATATGAAAGGTCTGCAACAAAAACATAAAAATTCAGAAAGCACCAAGGAGCCCAAAGTCCTCCTGCTCCTCTTCTTTTTTTTCCTTTTCTTCCTCCTTCTGCTCCTCCTCTTCTCCACAAACCCTACTCTTTTCTAGCACTGATGATGTTACCTAGTTAGGTATAAAATGTCAGCAAGAAAAAGAAACAAACTCAGAAAGCATCAAAGACCTCACAGTCCTCCTCCTCTCCTCCTCCTCCCCCTCCTCTTTCTTCTTCTTCTTCTTCTTCTTCTTCTTCTTCTTCCTCTTCCTCTTCCTCTTCTTCCTTCTTTCTTCTTATTTCCTTTTCTCTTCCTCCTCTTCCTCCTCCTCCTCTTCCTCCCTCTCCTCCTCCACCCCACTCTCTTTTAGCGCTTATGATGTTACCAATTTGGGTAATGAAATGTTGGCAAGAAAGCAACAATGCTCAGGTATCACCAAAGACCCCTCAAATTATCATTTATTGATTGATTAAACCAATTTACATAGTCGCCTACTCAGATGTAGGTGACTTCAGCCAACTTACAGCAATTTAGAAAATAAATAAATAACAGTCCATCTTACAATAAGACCATTAAAAAACAACCTGCGGGAGATGACCAGGTGGAGCCTGAAGGTAGGGTCAAACACGTCATTAGTTTGGAATCCTTACATAGCCACAAGTGACCTGGATTGCCACTTGTCTGGAACGACACAGGGTCCCCTGCTTGAGCAGGGGGTTGGACTAGAAGACCTCCAAGGTCCCTTCCGACTCTGTCATGCTGCGTTCTGCAAAATATTTGGATTCTGCGAGCTCTTCTCTTTCCCACATTTCTTCCAGGGTCCAACATTGAAGGAAAATTCATTAATTTATTCTTTCAATTTGTGCACCAGCCAGCACCCCAAATGACTCTGGGCTTTTTTAAAAAAATTCATTTCGGCACTGCCTAATTAAAATGATTAAAGTTGCCTTTTTGCATCTGGGTAATTGCCTGGACATCTCCACATAATATTAGCTCAGTCGCAGGATCTAAATGGTTTGTCACTGCCTCCTTTCAAAATGTGTCCTTTTTTCCCCCTTTTATTTTCCATTTATCCCTAAGGCCTGGATTTTCCAATAGCCTCTTGTCCAAGCACTAACCAGCTTTGACATGATCACTCTCTGAGGTCAGACAAACAGGGTTGTTTGCTGCCACCCAGCTGGAATTTGAAAGCACTGGAGGGAAAGCATGAAATACACAGGCGGATATCACTACCGCATTTAAAATAATTACCATATTTTTCAGAATATAAGAAGCACCAGAGTATAAGACACACCTTAGTTTTGGGGGGAGGAAAACAAGGGGGGGGAATCTGCCTCTGCCTCCCAGCAATTTGCCCCTTAGCAAACAGCAAACACTGTTTGCACCGAAGGGCTGCAAAAATTTTTACCACCACACTGTGGGCATGGCTTATTTTGTGGGTGTGGCTTGCCAGCCATGTGACCAGGCAAGAATGGCTTAAAGGTCATGTGACTGGCTTAAAGATGGCCAACTTGACGTCACTCACATCAAGGGTTTGGGTTAGGGTGCCTGGCCTCTCCTCGTCTCAAAGAGAGACAATTTCCCTCTCTATTTACTATTATTGAATGTTCAGAATATACTATTTATTTTTTTTACCAAATTTATTTATACTTTTATTATTAAAAAAACTCAAATCGTTGTTCTTACAGATCTGTTATCTGTTATCACATCATCATTACAATTCTTTTCATTATGTCATAAGCAAACCAAATATAAATCATTATATTAATATAAAACAGAATGTTAATATTTCCAAGTCTTATACTACTGTTTCAACTCCTACCCTCAAAACGTCGCTACAGAGCACTGCACACCAAGACAACTAGACACAAGAACAGTTTTTTTCCAAACGCCATCACTCTACTCAACAAATAATTCACTCAACACTGTCAGACTTTCTACTAAATCTGCACTTCTATTCTACTAGTTTTTCTCATCAATCCTATCACCCATGTTGACTGTATGATTGTAACTTGTTGCTTATATCCTAAGATTTTTATTAATATTGCTTCTTCATTGCTTATTTGACCCCTATGACAATCATTAAGTGTCATACCACATGATTCTTGACAAATGTATATTTTATTTTATGTACTCTGAGAGCATCTGCACCAAGACAAATTCCTTGTGTGTCCAATCACACTTGGCCAATAAAATTCTCTTCTCTTCTCTTCTCTTCTATTCTATTCTATTCTAATATACTATTTAATTCTATGTATATATGCCATATGTATGCATTCATATTACACACAGCCAAACCAAAACATACATTATCTACTATATGAACTGTATGTGCATGTACATCTACACATGCACAGCTCTTTTAAAATTATACACATTCAATCTCATTTACTGCAATAGGAAAAACATACCCAGAGCCTAGAAGGGGGGAAAAAAATTCAAAAGTTTTCTACTGGTTTTGCATACCTGACTAATTTTTTTCTACCAGTTCTGCGTACCTGACCATACCTGTAGGAGCCGATCACCGATTGTTTGTTGTGTATTTTTGTGCATTTGCACCTGAAGGAATCGAAAGCCGACACCTCCAGAGTTGACAAAGGAAATTTAGAGCTGCGAGATTTGTGATGTTTTTTGATGTCTTGGGATTCTTTGCAATTTCCCTCATCAGTGAACCAGGAATGTTTTAGTAGCAGCTGACGGACTCTTGAATGCAAACAAGCAAAATTGACAAGATGTTAAACAATGTTGTTTGGATTCTTGAAATATTCAGCCAGCCTTCCATTCAGTGGGTCCTAGGATATATCACAGCTAATATCTCTGTCACAACGCCTTTTGTGTACTGCTGTGTCAGGCAGTAGGTTAACACACACACAAACACCCCTGACAAAACAATGGCAGTGTTTTGTCATACTTCCTATTTGTGGGGCTGTCAAAAGGCTGTTCCACTTTACTTGAATGCAAACACCTGTAAATGTGTCAAAAAGGGGGGAAATGAGTGAGATCATCTATTTGTTTCTCATTACTGGAGAAAACTCCAGCATTGAGGCTTCATATGAGGAAATTATAAGTACTGTGCTTTGGAAATTCATAGGTGACTCAGAGTGTGCAATTCAACACTGTCAAACTATTCACTAAGTCTACACCGCTATTATTACTAATCTTCTCATCATTCCTATCACCTATCTCCTCCTCCTCCTCCTTCCCACTGATGACTTATGACTGCGTGAATGTAACTTTGGTGCTTGTATCCTTACGATTTATATTGATTGTTTCCTGGTATGATTTTATTGCTTGTTTGTCCCCTAAGATTATCACTAAGTGTTGCACCTCGTGATTCTTGATGGACTTATCTTGTCATTTTATGTACACTGAGAGCATATGAATCAAGGGCATCTTCCTAGTGTGTCCAATCACACTTGGCCATTAAGTAATTCTATTCTATTCTATTCTATTCTATTCTATTCTATTCTATTCTGTGTTAACAAAAACTTCAGAAGAGAAGGATTTAGGGGTAGTGATTTCTGACAGTCTCAAAATGGGTGAGCAGTGCAGTCGGGCGGTAGGGAAAGCAAGTAGGATGCTTGGCTGCATAGCTAGAGGTATAACAAGCAGGAAGAGGGAGATTGTGATCCCCTTATATAGAGCGCTGGTGAGACCACATTTGGAATACTGTGTTCAGTTCTGGAGACCTCACCTACAAAAAGAGATTGACAAAATTGAACGGGTCCAAAGATGGGCTACAAGAATGGTGGAAGGTCTTAAGCATAAAACGTATCAGGAAAGACTTAATGAACTCAATCTGTAGAGTCTGGAGGACAGAAGGAAAAGGGGGGACATGATCGAAACATTTAAATATGTTAAAGGGTTAAATAAGGTTCAGGAGGGAAGTGTTTTTAATAGGAAAGAGAACACAAGAACAAGGGGACACAATCTGAAGTTAGTTGGGGGAAAGATCAAAAGCAACATGAGAAAATATTGTTTTACTGAAAGAGTAGTAGATCCTTGGAACAAACTTCCAGCAGACGTGGTAGATAAATCCACAGTAACTGAATTTAAACATGCCTGGGATAAACATATATCCATCCTAAGATAAAATAAAGGAAATAGTATAAGGGCAGACTAGATGGACCATGAGGTCTTTTTCTGCCGTCAGTCTTCTATGTTTCTATGTTTCTATGTTTCTATGTTTCTATGTTTCTATGTTTCTATGTTTCTATGTTTCTATGTTTCTATGTTTCTATGTTTCTATGTTTCTATGTTTCTATGTTTCTATGTTTCTATGTTTCTATGTTTCTATGTTTCTATGTTTCTATGTTTCTATGTTTCTATGTTTCTATGTTTCTATGTTTCTATGTTTCTATGTTTCTATGTTTCTATGTTTCTATGTTTCTATGTTTCTATGTTTCTATGTTTCTATGTTTCTATTCTATTCTACTCTACTCTATTCTACTCTACTCTATATACTCTAGTACACTGAGAACCTCATCACCTCGAGGTTCGACTACTGTAATGCTCTCTACAAGGGGCTACCTTTGAAAAGTGTTCGGAAACTTCAGATCGTGCAGAATGCGGCTGTGAGAGCAATCATGGGCCTCCCCTGATATGCCCATCAACACTCCGCAGCCTGCATTTGTTGCTGATCAGTTTCCGGTCACAATTCAAAGTGTTGGTTATGACCTATACAGCCCTACATGGCATCGAAGCAGAATATCTTCGGGACCTCCTTCTTCCGCACGAATCCCAGCGACTGGTTAGGTCCACAGAGTTGGCCTTCTCTGGGTCCCATTGACTAAGCAATGCTGTCTGGCGGGACCAAGGGGAAGAGCCTTCTCTGTTGTGGCCCCGGCCCTCTGGAATCAACTCCCCCCAGAGATTAGAACTGCTCCCACCATCCTTGCCTTTTGCAAGCTCCTAAAATCATACCTATCTCACCAGGCTTGGGGAAGTTGATATTTTCCGGAGCTACTATGATTTATGTATGGTTTGCCTGGGTTGTGTGATTAATTTTTATGATAAGTGTTTAATCTGGTTTTTTTAATATTGGATTTGTACATTGTGTATTGTGTTGTGCATCTTTGGAGAGCGGCGGCATACAAATCTAATTAATAATAATAATAATAATAATAATAATAATAATAATAATAATAATAATAATAATTTATTAGATTTGTATGCCGCCCCTCTCCGAAGACTGTTTTTAAAGTTTATATATCAATATTTTTAAAAAAAAGAAGAAAAAGGATATTTTTTTCCCTTTAAAGTTAAAGAATCTGAAAGAATTAAAGTGAATTTTGTTCACATAAATGGCAATAGTTTATAAAAATCATGTACTACAAATCAAAACATGTATTACTTCAAAGCAGCAATGGTTAAATTTGTTGTTCTGTTTAAAGAGGAGAATACAGTACATGGATGTTTTTTGTTGTTGTTGTTGTTATTTACTTGGATTTCACTTCTGGATTTTGTGCACGAGGTAAAAAAAATTGTTGAGAATTTCATGGACAGTAGAAAGAACAAATACGGTATTTATCGCTCTATAAGACGCACCTGCTGATAAGACGCACCTAGATTTTAGAGGAGGAAAATAGAAAAAAAATATTTTGAGCCAAAAAGGGGAGAGGAAGATAGGAAGGAGTGAAAGAAGGGAGTGAGGGAGGAAAGAAGGGAGGAAGGAAAAGGAAAGCAAGAAATGGAGGGAGGGAAGGAAGGAAGGAAAGAAAGAAAGAAAGAAAGAAAGAAAGAAAGAAAGGGGGAAGGAACGGGAACAGAGGAAGGAAGCAAGGAAACTTATGAAAGGGGAGAGTAAGAGAGGAAGGACTGAAGGGAGGGAGGGGGGGAAGAAGGTAGGAAGGAGAAAGAAAAGAAGAAATAGAGGAAGGGAAGGTAAAAGAGAGAAAGAAAAAGAGCAAGAAAGAAAGCAAGAAAGAGAGAAAGAAAATGAAAGAGAAATAAAAATAGAGAGGGGAATGAAAGAAATGGAAAGAGGGAAGGAAGGAGAGAAAGCAAGAGAAAGAAAGAAAGCAAGAGAAAGAAAAAAGAATGAAAGAGCAAGAGAGCAAGAGAGAAAAAGAAAGAAAGAAAGAAAGAAAGAAAGGCAACTTCAAAGAAAGGCTCACTGAGCATCTCTCACTCTCTCTCTTTCTATCCCTCTTTCTTTCTCTTCCTTTCTCTCTCTCCTCTTCCTTTATCTCTCTCTCTCCCTCCCTCTCTTTCTCTCCCCCTTCTCTCCCCCTTTCCCTCTCTCTTTCTCTCTCTCCCTCTCTTGCTATCTCTCCCCCCTCTCCCTCTCTCTTTCTCTCCCCCCCTCTCCCTCTCTCTTTCTCTCTCTCCCTCTCTTGCTATCTCTCCCCCCTCTCCCACTCTCTCCCTCTCCCTCTCTTGCTATCTCTCCCCCTCTCTCTTTCTCTCTCTCCCCTCCTTTCTCTCACTCTCTTTCTCACTATCTTGCTGTCTGTTGCTCTCACTCACTCTCGTTCTCTCTCCGTTCTTCTCAGCGGTGACGCGCGCACGCCCTGCCCGCCTCACCTTTGCCGAGAGCTCTCAGCAAGGGGGTTGTAGGAGAGGCGGGGCCGGCGGCAAAGGTGATATTCAATGTCGGGGGCGCACGGGCGGTTGCACGCGCTCCCTATCTCCCTGCTAGCCCACTCGGAATATTCAAAATAAGAAAAACCTTCACCGGCAAAGGCTTTTCTTATTTTGAATATTCCGAGTGGGCTAGCAGGGAGATAGGGAGCGCGCGCAACCGCCCGTGCGCCCCCGACATTGAATATCGCCTCCGCCGGCCTCCGCTGAGAAAAGCCTTTGCCGGCATTTCCTCTCGGCGCCAAGGAGGCGCAGCGGCGGGCGGAGAGAGGGAAGGGGGGGCAGCGGTGTCCCTCCTGGCCTTGGCGGGCCGCCCAACCCTCCCCACCTCCTGCAAACGCGGCGGGCGGCGGGGGGAGAGCGAGGAGCCGGTTCTGGCGGGCGCGGGGCTTGGCTGGCTGGCTGGCGGGGGGAGCGCCGCTGGTGGTGCGGATGGAGACCCTCCTCCGGGAGGGAGGGGGCCAGGCAGCAGCTAGCCAGCCAGCCGGCGGGATGGCGCTTCCGAGTTCGCAGCCTCCCCCCCCCTCCCCTGCCTGCATCTTCGCTCCATAAGACGGGGCAGATTTTTCTTCCTACTTTGGGAGGAAAAAAACTGCGTCTTATGGAGCGAAAAATACAGTAGTTCTTTTAGTAGAAATAGTTCAATACTAGATAAACTGAATAAGGCTGCTTACTGAGGCGTGAATAATGAAGCGAAAACTTAAATATTTTGGACACAAATTGAAAAGGAAGAGAGTATTCAGAAATAAAAACAACCCTGATTGCTGGGAGGGAAATAATAAAGACTATCAGATTGGAGAAGATAAGGTGACAAAATATGCTATCATTGATGACAGAAATTGGAGATGACCAGAACCCAAAGAAGCATTTATTGATGGGAGAACTGGGAGAAATAAAGGTTTTCAAATCACAGAAGTCAAAAGTGCCAGAATAACTGAACAACAGTACCAGGCAATGTGATTTATTGCTGTCAAAAAAGCCAACACAGTTCTAGGCTGCATTACAGAGGGATAGAATCCAGATAATGTGAAGTGTTAGTACCACTTTATAATGCCTTGGTAAGACCACACTTGGAATACTGCAGCCAGTTTTGGTAGCCACGATTATACTACGTATCGATAGTATACATAGATATAACACTGTTTATATACATGACATGGGTACTAATAAGAGGGAAACATTAGAAAAGGGAAGGTAGGTATGTTTTATTTATTTATTTATTGTTAGAGTTAAAAGGGACGATGAAGGCCATCGAGTTCAACCCCCTGCCCAAGCAGGAACCCAATAGCACACCAGTCAAGTGGCAGTTCAATCTTCTCTTAAAAATGTCCAGAGTGTTGGAGTTCACGACATCCGCTGGTAGGTTGTTCCATTGGTTGATCGCTCTGACCGTCAGGAAGTTCCTCCTTATCTCCATGTTGAATCTCTCCTTGGCCAGCTTCCAGCCGTTGTTCCTCGTCCGGCCCTCTGGTGCCCTGAAGAATAAAGTGATCCCCTCCTCTCTGTGACATCCCCTCGTATACTTGTAGACTGCTATCATGTCCGCTCTGGCCCTCCTTTTCTCTAGGCTATCCATGCCCAGTTCCCTCAGTCTCTCTTCGTAAGTCTTGGTTTCCAATCCCTTAATCATCTTGGTTGCTCTTTTTTGCACCTTCTCCAGAGTTTCAATGTCTCTTTTGAAGTGTGGTGACCAGAACTGAATACAGTACTCCAGGTGTGGTTGGACCAGGGCGTAGTAGAGTGGTATTAAGACTTCCCTGGTCTTGGAGTGTATTCCCCTATTGATGCAGTTTAGGATTGTGTTGGCTTTTATAGCTGCTGCTGCACATTGTTGGCTAAAGTCGTATTTTCTATAGTCAAGTTTGCAGTGGTTTGCTTTGAATTTGTATCTGCTGTGTGCTCGTGTATAGTGTTGGGCGAACTTCACGAAGGTTGGGTTCGGCGAACTCACCCGAATTTTACAAAGAGTCGGGTGAGTTCGCCAAACCCGAACCTGAACTTTTCCCGACCCCGACCCCGAACAACAGCGGTGTTTTTTTTAAAAAAATGCTAAAGTTCGGGTAAAGTTCAGGTAAAAATGCTGCCACCCGGGAGGAGAGTGGGGAATCTTTTGCCAGACCCATCCTAGACTACTGCTCATCTGTCTGGAACCCATACCACATCTCAGACATTAACACCCTTGAAAATGTCCAAAGATATTTCACTAGAAGAGCCCTTCACTCCTCCACTCGAAACAGAATATCCTACGTAATAGACTAACAATCCTGGGCCTAGAAAGCCTAGAACTACGGAGCCTAAAACACGATTTGATCATATGCTGCAACGTCCTACCGGTCAATGACTACTTCAGCTTCAACCGCAACAACACAAGAGCACGCAACAGATTCAAACTTAATACGAACCGCTCCAAACTTGACTGTAAAAAATATGATTTCAACAATCGAGTTATCAAAGCGTGGAACTCATTACCTGACTCAATTGTGTCAACCCCTAACCCCCAACATTTCTCCCTTAGACTCTCCATGATTGACCTCTCCAGGTTCCTAAGAGGCCAGTAAGGGGCGTACATAAGTGCACTGGTGTGCCTTTTGTCCCCTGTCCAATTGTCTTTCCTTTCTTTCACCTATCATATATATTCTCTTCCTTTCATATATCCTATCCACTAAGTTCACTTTTACCCTTATATATATTACTACATGTCTATTTTTCTTCCTATGTATTTGTGTATTGGACAAATGAATAAATAAATAAAAATAAAATAAATAAATCCCATCGTGGGATTTCCAACCTCCTTTTGCTTGAGGCGCTGCAAGCAAAAGGAGGTGGGAAATCCCACGAGGGGATTCCGGGGGCGGGGCTTTGATGTCACGGAGACTCCTTCCTCTCCGTTTCGGCCAGCCAGGAAGTAGTCTCCGTGACGTCAAAGTCCCGCCCCTGGAATCCCCTTGTGGGATTCCCCACTCTCCTCCCAGGTAGCGGCGCTTCGCGGTGTTCGGCCAAACCCGAACCCGAACTTTACCCGAACTTTACAAAAAGTTTGGGTTCAGGTTCAGCACGCCAAACACTGCAAAGTTCGGTACGAACCCTAACTTTGCAGGTTCGGTTCGCCCAACACTACTTGTGTATTGTTGTGGTTCAAGCTGAAGTAATCATTGACAGGAAGGACATTGTAGCAGATGATTTTGTGAGCTACGCTTAGGTCGTGTTTGAGGCGACATAGTTCTAAGCTTTCTAAGCCTAGGATTTAAAAGTCTGGTTGCGTAAGATATTATGTTGGGAGTAGAAGAAGGGAGGTCTCTTCTCGATTTAAAGATGTTGAGACTTTATAAGGAGAAGAGCGACAAAGATGATCAGGGCACTGGAGGCTAAAACATATGAAGAACAGTTGCAAGAACTGGGCATGGCTAGTTTAATGAAAAGAAGGACCAGGGGAGACACGATAGCAGTGTTTCAATATTTCAGGGGTTGCCCCAAAGAAGAGGGAGTCAAGCTATTCTCCAAAGCACCTGAAGGCAGAACAAGAAGCAATGAGTGGAAATTAAACAAGCAGAGAAGCAATCTAGAAGTAAGAAAAAATTTCCTGAATGATAGAACAATTAACCAGTGGAATGGCTTGCCTTCAGAAGTTTATTTATTTATTTATTCATTTGTCCAATACACAAATACATAGGGAGAAAAATAGACATATAGTAATATATATAAGGGTAAAGTGAACTTAGAGGAGAGGATATATGAAAGAAAGAAAATGTATATGATAAGTGAGAGAAAGGAGAGACAATTGGACAGGGGACAAAAGGCACACCAGTGCACTTATGTACCCCCCTTACTGGCCTCTTAGGAACCTGGAGAGGTCAATCGTGGAGAGTCTAAGGGAGAAATGTTGGGGGCTAGGGGTTGACACAATTGAATCCGGCAATGAGTTCCACGCTTCGATAACTCGATTGTTGAAATCATATTTTTTACAGTCAAGTTTGGCGCGGTTCGTATTAAGTTTGAATCTGTTGCGTGCTCTTGTGTTGTTGCGGTTGAAGCTGACCGGTAGGACGTTGCAGTATATGATCTTGTGGGCAATACTCAAATCGTGTTTTAGGCGCCGTAGTTCTAGGCTTTCTAGGCCCAGGATTGTCAGTCTATTTTCGTAGGATATTCTGTTTTGAGTGGAGGAGTGAAGGGCTCTTCTGGTGAAATATCTTTGGACGTTTTCAAGGGTGTTGATTTCTGAGATGTGGTATGGGTTCCAGACAGATGAGCAGTAGTCTAGGATGGGTCTGGCAAAAGTTTTGTAGACTCTTGTGAGTAGTGGGAGATTGCCTGAGCAGAAGCTGCGTAGGATCAGGTTAACAACTCTAGAGGCTTTTTTGGCGATATTGTTGCAGTGGGCTTTAGCACTTAGATCATTCGACATTAGTATTCCAAGGTCTTTTACTGAGTGTGGGTTGGCAGTGAGAGATTGTTTATTCAGTTCGTATATGCGGTTTGGATTCTTTTTGCCGATGTGGAGGGTAGAGCATTTGTTGGTTGATATTTGAAGTTGCCAGGTGTTAGACCAGTCTGAAACAAAGTTCTGGGCAATCAATGGAAGTTTTCAAGAATAGTTTGCCCAACCATTTGTCAGATAATTATATAGGATCTTCTGCTTGAGCAAGGAGTTGGATCAGAAGATCTGCAAGATCCAAACTCTCTCGTTCTGTATTCTAAAGACAAATACAGTCTGATGTACATTGATTAAAGTTGCAGTAGGTCTACTCCAACAGAAGATGGGGATGTAACCCATCTTGTTTATTAGCTGGTGATCTCTGCTTCTCCTTGTTTTCTCTCCCTCTCTGATTCAAGGTACCTCCTCAATAATTTTCTTCCCTTAAAGGGGTTTGAATTCTCGTTTAGACTCATGCAATAACATCGGGGTTGTACAGAAATTTTGGAGGGGTTCTTTCAAAGTGGTTGGCTTGAAGAAATGATCCCTTTGCGACGTATTAAAGCTGTGTGCCTCCTAAATAGTGTAGCTCCTTGGAAATATTTCTGCAGAGGTTCTTCATTCGTGTATGCCTGCATATTTATATATACACTGCTCAAAAAATAAAAATAAAGGGAATTCACTCAAATAACACATCCTAGATCTGAATGAATGAAATATTCTCATTGAATACTTTGTTCGGTACAAAGTTGAATGTGCACAGCAGCATGTGAAATTGATTGTCAATCAGTATTGCTTTCTAAGTGGACAGTTTCCCTCTTAGGCAGGAAACCCAACACCACTTCAGACAAACCAGAAAAGGCAGGGAGAAGCCGCCGTGGGGTCTCTCTAGGAATCTCCTGGGAGGAAACATGGCCAGAAAAGGTGGGGAGAAGACTCTGTGGAGCCTCTCGAGGAATCTCCTGGGAGGAAACAGGGCCAGAAAAGGCAGGGAGAAGCCTCTGTGGGGCCTCTCGAGGAATCTCCTGGGAGGAAACAGGGCCAGAAAAGGCAGGGAGAAGCCTCTATGGGGCCTCTCGAGGAATCTCCTGGGAGGAAACAGGGCCAGAAAAGGCAGGGAGTAGCCTCTGTGGGGCCTCTCGAGGAATCTCCTGGGATGAATCAGGGCCGGAAAAGGCAGAGAGAAGTCTCCATGGGGCCTCTCAAGGAATCTCCTAGGAGGAAATAGGGCCGGAAAGGCGAGGAGAAGCCTCTGTGGGGCCTCTCTAGGAATCTCCTGGGGATAACAGGGCCTCCGCCCACCCTGTGGTTTCCCAAATCGCACGCATTATTTGCTTTTACATTGATTCCTATGGGAAAAAATGTTTCTTCTTACAAACCTTTCTACTTAAGAACCTGTTCATGGGACGAATTAAGTTCGTAAGTACTGTACTAAGTTCCTCCAACCATTCCTCATATGTGTTAGCCTCCTGTCCCCTAATCATCTTTGTTATTCTGCAATATTCTGTTTCCTTTGGAAGCATTTTGAACAAATTAGAAGTCACCCAGCCTGCTCTCTTTCTTCTTCTTCTCACCATTAGCAGATATTTGACAGTTTATTATTATTTTTTATTTATTGGATTTGTATGCCGCCCCTCTCCGCAGACTCAGGGCGGCTAACAACAATGATAAAAAATCCAATTGTAACAATACAATTTAATAAAACAACTAAAAACCCTTATTATAAAAACCAAACATACACACAAACATACCATACATAACTTGTAATGGCCATGGGGAAGGAATATCCTAACTCCCCCATGCCTGGCGACAAAGGTGGGTCTTGAGTAATTTGCAAAAGACAAGGAGGGTGGGGGCCATTCTAATCTCTGGGGAGAGTTGATTCCAGAGGGCCAGGGCCGCCACAGAAAAGGCTCTTCCCCTGGGGCCGGCCAAACAACATTGTTTGGTCGACGGGACCCAGAGAAGGCCCACTCTGTGGGACCTAACCGGTCGCTGGCATTTGTGCGGTATAAGGCGGTTCCGGATGTATTCTGGCCCAATGCCATGTAGGGCTTTAAAGGTCATTACCAACACTTTGAATTGTGACCAGAAACTGATTGGCAGCCAGTGCAGGCCGCGGAGTGTTGCAGAAACGTGGGCGAATCTAGGAAGCCCCACGATGGCTCTCGCGGCCGCATTCTGCACGATCTGAAGTTTCCGAACACTTTTCAGAGGTAGCCCCATGTAGAGAGCGTTACAGTAGTCGAACCTTGAGGTGATGAGGGCATGAGTGACTGTGAGCAATGACTCCCTGTCCAAATAGGGCCGCAACTGGTACACCAGGTGAACCTGGGCAAACGCCCTCCTCGCCACAGCCGAAAGATGATGTTCCAATGTCAGCTGTGGATCGAGGAGGATGCCCAAGTTGTGGACCCTCTCTGAGGGGGTCAATAGTTCTCCCCCCAGGGTAATGGACAGACGGATGGAATTGTCCTTCTTGGGAGGCAAGACCCACAGCCACTCCGTCTTATCCGGGTTGAGCTTGAGTCTGTTGACACCCATCCAGGCCCCAACAGCCTCCAGGCACCGGCACATCACTTCCACTGCTTCGTTAACTTCGGTAAAAGTTAACTTGGTTTATTTGAGATGCAAAGCAAAGGTCACTGTTGGATAACAATACTTCTTCCTAACAAAGACTGTGATACCTGAATCAGCAAGATTGTCCTTAGCTCAGCAGTTTTTGCCATGGGAAGACTCTTCTCGTAGTTCATAACAAATGCACTGAGGGTTTTTTCCGATACTTTGTCCCCCGGAGAGCTCTGAAGATAATTGCTCCCAGTGATATTAAAAGGAAAAAGGATCCATCAGGAGTTTGTGAACTGGAACAAGCCACTGAGTTAATTTATCCTGGATATGAAGTTGAGTATTCCTGAGATTAAATGTGCTTTCATATTCCCAGGGGCACTGCTTCCTGGAATTAGAATTTTGTAGCACTTGGCTGATTTTCCAGAGTGGAAATTCTTGGCAGTTGTATTTTTGAAAAGAAAAATACTGAGTTTGTGTGGAAGAGGGATATAATTGAAAAAATTCAATTCAATTCAATTCAATTTATTAGATTTGTATGCCGCCCCTCTGCGAAGACTCGGGGCTGCTCACAACAATGATAAAAACAGTATAACAATGGAACAAATCTAAAATTATATTAAAACCCCCCAACAATTTAAAAGCCATACAACATAACAATATGTGCAGAAATGGGTAAGCTAACAAAGGAATTTTAAAAGTATGGGTGATTCTGAATATTTTATTTGCTGGGATAGGTTTTACTTTTGTCTGAAGAAAAGGAAAAAGTCAAGATATACAGTCAAACAAAAATTAGGAAAAAATGGAGATTTATACAGAGATTCAGTGATTGTTTTTACCAAAGTAAAAACAACGTATAGAGATAGAAACATAGAAACATAGAAGATTGACGGCAGAAAAAGACCACGTGGTCCATCTAGTCTGCCCTTATACTATTTCTTGTATTTTATCTTAGGATGGATCTATGTTTATCACGGGCATGTTTAAATTTAGTTCCTGTGGATTTACCAACCACGTCGGCTGGAAGTTTGTTCCAAGCATCTACTTTCAATAAAATAATATTTTCTCACGTTACTTCTAATCTTTCCCCAACTAACCTCAGATTGTGCCCCTTTGTTCTTGTGTTCACTTTCCTATTAAAAACACTTCCCTCCTGAACCTTGGAGCTCCACCCAGAGCTCCCAATTTGCACTGAAAGATGTTGAAACAAAATGAATAAGCCACACCCACAGTGTGGTAGTAAAAATTCTGGTAACCCATCACTGACCAGGGGAGACACGATAGCAGTCCTCCAATATCTCCTTCCACAAAGAAGAGGGAGTCGGGCTACTCTCCAAAGCACCAGAGGGTAGGAGAAGAAGCAATGGGTGGAAACTAAACAAGGAGAACAGCTTGCCTCCAGAAGTTGTGAATGCTCCAACACTGGAAGTATTTAAGAAGATTTTCATTCATTCATTCATTCATTCATTCATTCATTCATTCATTCATTTATTCGACTTCTATGCTGCCCAATCCCAAAGGACTCAGGGGGGCTTTCAATAATAATATAAATACAAATATAAATAGATATAAAACAAATAAAAAAAAGAAGTTAAACATTATCTGAGACTAAAATCCCATAAAAATTGAGATTAAAAAAATTACCATTCATACATTTGGCCATCAAGATGTAAATGTATGGCCCCCCAGGCCTGCCGGCAAAGCAAGGTCTTTGTGGCCTTAGGAAAGACCAGCAGGGTGGGAGCAGTATGGACATTGGGTGGTAGTTGGTTCCATAGATCCGGGGCGGCCACAGAGAAGGCCCTCCCCTGCGGTCGCCCCAACCTGCATTGCTTAGTCGACGGGACCCGGAGGAGGCCAACTCTTCGAGCTCTTATTGGCCTCTGGGAGGTATGCAGCAAAAGACGGTCCCATAAATAGTCTGGACCTGAGCCACGTAGGGCTTTATAGGTAATCACCAACACCTTGAATTGTGCCTGGAGACTAATAGGAAGCCAGTGCAACTCGTGGAGCATAGGTGTCGTGGATCTGTCTGAAGTAATGTAGGATTTCCTGCCTAAGCAGAGGGTTGGACTAGAAGACCTCCAAGGTCCCTTCCAACTCTGTTGTTATTTATTTATTGTTAGAGTTGGAAGGGACCATGCAGGTCATCAAGTCCAACCCCCTGCCGAAGCAGGAACCCTATAGCATCCTAGCCAAATGGCAGTCCAATTTCCTCTTAAAAATGTCCAGAGTATTGGAGTTCACAATGTCCGCTGATAGGTTGTTCCACTGGTTGATTGTTCTGACCGTCAGGAAGTTCCTCCTTATCTCCATGTTGAATCTCTCCTTGGTCAGCTTCCAGCTGTTGTTCCTCGTCCAGCCCTCTGGTGCCCTGAAGAATAAAGTGATCCCCTCCTCTCTGTGACATCCCCTCATATACTTGTACACTGCTATCATGTCCGCTTTGGCCCTCCGTTTCGCTAGGCTATCCATGCCCAGTTCCCTCAGTCTCTCTTCGTAAGTCTTGGTTTCCAGTCCCTTAATCATCTTGGTTGCTCTTTTCTGCACCTTCTCCAGAGTTTCAATGTCTCTTTTGAAGTGTGGTGACCAGAACTGAACACAGTACTCCAGGAGTGGTCGGACCAGGGCATAGTAGAGTGGTATTTAGACGTCCATGGTCTTGGACTAGAAGACCTCCAAGGTCCCTTCCAACTCTGTTGTTATTATATTATTACATGTAACTCTCATTAGGGACTTGCTTTCTTGAGCAAGTCCAGAACCTCACAAGAGACATTTTAGCAGTTTCTCTCCCCCCTCCCTTTTTTTTTCTTTTCTTTTTAGCTTGAGGGAAGCCATCCAGAACACATCACGTTTCTTTGGAGATCCGCCAGCCTATTTCAGATGGCGAGGCCCATATGGCTTTCAAGGTGACTATGCAACAATTAAGCCACACTTCTTAATTGGGCCATCTGCTCTCGATCCCTCATTAGGCTTCCACACAGAGACCCAATGATCCAGCTTTAGACTTCGCCTGGCCGTGTGAGCTCCCAGAGTTTTGCGTTGTCGTGGTTCAGCAAACGTTACATAAGACACAACTGCATGACACAGATGGTTGAGGAGACCTCTCTTCCATTATAAGCTGGTGCCCTCTGGAAATATTGCAAAGGCAGCAGTCCCGTCCCTTTGGGAGACCACCGTGGTTGATATGGGCAGGGTTTCGGAATGAAGAAGCCATTTCTGCTTAAGTTTAAGATAAAAATAATAATTTATTTACTTGATTTATTTATTATTAGAGTTGGAAGGGACCTTGCAGGTCATCTATTTCAACCCTCTGCTCAAGCAGGAGCCCTATACCACCACTCCTCTCCATGGTGACCCTTCACGTACCTCAATACTGCTGTCATGTCAGCCATGGCCCTCCTTTTCACTAGACTGACTATCTATCTATCTATCTATCTATCTATCTATCTATCTATCTATCTATCTATCTATCTATATCTATCTATCTACCTATCTACCTACCTACCTTCCTACCTTCCTACCTTCCTACCTTCCTACCTTCCTTCCTACCTACCTACCTACCTACCCATCTACCTACCTACCCATCTACTTACCTACCTATTTACCTACATACCTACATACCCATCTACCTACCTACCTATTTATCTATCTACCTATTCATCTGATTGATTGATTTCTATGCCGCCCTTTTCCTGAGACTCAGGGTGACTATGTCTCAGGCTCATCTATCCATGCCCAGTTCCAGCAACCTCTCTTCATATGTCTTCGTTTCCAGTCCCTTTATCATTCTGGTTCCTCTGTTCTGAACTTTCTTTAGCATTTCAATGTCCTTTTTATAGTGGGGTGACCAGAACTGAATGCACTACTCTAGGTATGGTCTGACCAGAGCATTATAGAGTGGTATTAGTACCTCCCTGGTCTTGGAGTGTATCCCTCTGTTGATGCAGCTTAAGATTGTGTTGGCCTTTTCAGCCCCCACTGCACATTGCTGGCATTCATTCATTCATTCATTCATTCATTCATTCATTCATTCATTCATTCATTTGGATTTATATGCCGCCCCTCTCTGAGGACTTTAGTTAATTATCTACCAAGACTCCGAGATCTCTCCACCCTCACTACTGCTAAGTGTTTCTTAATTATTTTAATAATAATTAAACCTTTGTTGATGCAGCTTAAGATTGTGTTGACCTTTTTAGCCCCCACTGCACATTGCTGGCATTCATTCATTCATTCATTCATTCATTCATTCATTCATTCATTCATTCATCCATCCATCCATCCATCCATCCATCCATCCATCCATTCATTCATTCATTTGGATTTATATGCCACCCCTCTCTGAGGACTTTAGTTAATTATCTACCAAGACTCTGAGATCTCTCCACACTCACTACTGCTAAGTGTTTCTTAATTATTTTAATAATAATTAAACTGGACAGAATAGAATAAAGCTCAAAGGGACCTTTTAGTCCAGTCCCCTGATCAGACAGAAAATCCTTTACCATTTTAGATAAGTGACTCTCTGTCTCTTCTTAAAAAAACATCCAGTGCTGAAGCCCCTACAATTTCTGGTTGCAACCTGTTCCACTGGTTAATTGTCCTCACTGTTAGGAAGTTTCTTCTCAATTCCAGGTTGCTTCTCTACTTGATGAGTTTCCATCCATTGTTTCTTATCCTGCTCTCTGGTGCTTTGGAAAATAAATTGACCCCCTTCCTCTTTACGGTAGCCTCTCAAATGTTGGAATATTGCTTTCTGATTAACAGAGGTGGAAGGGACCTTGGGGGTCTTCTAGTCCAACCCACTGCTCAAGCAGGAGACCCTATACAGTGATGATGAACCTTTTTTGTTCGGGTGCCCAAAAGTCCATGTGGAAATTTTCCCCCATTCACCAAACTCTTGTTCAAGAGGTTGGTTGGAGGCTGGACTTGAAGATCTTGTTCTGTCTCAGTGTCGAGCCCCCGAAAATAAGATGCACACCACAGGATTAACTACTAAAGGTTTTACTATATACAAAAGTCTTATGCAGATTGAGTCTTTTCAAAAAGAAGATAAAATCTATCAAAGGCTTCAGTGATTATAAAGTCTTATCAGCTGGCCAGAGTCCCAAGGTGGTAAACACAACAGTAATTACCAAGTTGAAACAAGATTCAGTAGCGTAGACCTGCAGAGGTTGGCTGGAAGCCCGGAGCTAATTACTGCAGCTAAGAATGTGGTTCTTTTAAGCACAAGTTGAAGACAAGAGCTGCAACAAGATTTCTGAAATGAATTGTGTTGTTCTCTATGCTTAAGCATCATGTGACTCCCTCTTAAATATCCTGAGGGCGTGGCCTTGTAGCCAGCAGTCCTACTCACGAGGAGGTCTCCTCCTGAGTAACCACTCTTGCCTCCTATAGGCCCTGCGAACCCTAGCATCCAGAAGAGGCTCCTTCTCTTCTCCTGAGTCATTCATCTCAGGAGGTGCAGAAGGCCCTGGTTGCTCTTCAGCCTCTGACACCACATTCTCTTCACTGTCAGTCTTGAGTGCTAGTAACACAGGATGCCTGTACCGCACCTCCACTGTCTCTGAGTCCTCTTGGTCCATTACTAATTGGACCGGATGTGAACAGGCCACAACAGTTCTCCAACCTCTCTTCCAATTCTGTTGTTCTTCTGTTATTCTGCTAGTCTGTCCTTCTGTTATGAAAGGCATCTGTTCGGAATGGAGGCACAGTTGGTTGAAGGACAACAGTTGTATGATGCTACCCTTTCTGCAATTCAATTGCATCATTATGCCCTTTGCAACAATGGCAACATGATGTAGGTGACACCAACGGTTCCTCCTACTAGCCCCTTCTGTTCTCTCCTCTGAGCAAAAGTGATGAAAAGTTCACGTTTGATCCCAACATTGTTTTTTTTTTAACTAAGTTTCCACTTTCTAGCTTCCTAAGCAGTGAAGGCAAATAATGACCAAAAAAAGAGAGAGTTCATGAATGATAGACAGAATGGGGAGAGGCAGAGAGCCATGGAAGCCAATTAACCTCTGTAGGTCTTCAATTACCTTCTGAAACAATAAAAAGACCATATGTTCCCTCGATTTTTGGGGGGGATGCGTTCCAAGACCGCCCGCAAAAGTCGAATTTCTGCGAAGTAGAGATGCGGAAGTAAATACACCATTTTGGGCTATGAACAGTATCACAAGCCTTCCCTTAACCTAAACCCCTAAATTACCATTTCCCATTCCCTTAACAACCATTTACTCACATTATTACTGGTACTCACCATTGAATAAAGCATTTAGTGATCCTGATATTTATAAACATAATTATTTATTAACAATAATTATTTTTTTGTTATTTATTTGCAAAAATTATTAGTTTGGCGATGACGTATGATGTCATCGGGCGTGAAAAACCATGGTATAGGGAAAAAACCGCGAAGTATTTTTTAATTAATATTTTTGAAAAACCATGGTATAGGCTATTCGCAAAGTTCGAACCCGCGAAAATCGAGGGAACACTGTAATATCTCTGATTCATCATTTTTTTTACCCTCTCCAGGAATTATTTCCTCGCTTTCTCTCATACATTTTTTTCTGTGACTCTTCTTTGTCCTCTTCATTCTTTTCCATTTTGAAAACAGGGAGTCCTTGACTTTTTAGCCATTCATTTAGTGGCTGTTATAAGTTACAACAGCCCGGGGAAAAAGGAATAAATCCATGTGAAAGGAGAGGTTAACAAATGATTAAAAAGAAAAACATAAAGGTATACAATTCCAGGAAAATTATTATTCAGTGGGATCATGTAAGTCCCTGATGCAGAACCTGGGAAATAATAGGGTAGGATAGGATAGGATAGGATAGGATAGGATAGGATAGGATGGGACGGGACAGGACATAATAGAATAAAATGGAATGTAGTGAAGTAGAGTAGTGTAGGGTAAGGTAGGGTAGGGTAGGGTAGAGTATAATAGAATAGGAATGGAATGCAATAGAGTAGAGTAGAGTAGAGTAGAGTAGGGTAGGGCAGGGTAGAATAGAGTAGGGCAGGGTAGAGGATAATAGAATAGGAAATGGAATGGAATGCTATAGAGTAGAGTAGAGTAAAGTAGAGTAGAGTAGAGTAGAGTAGAGTAGAGTAGAGTAGAGTAGAGTAGAGTAGAGTAGAGAAGAGAAGAGAAGAGAAGAGAAGAGAAGAGTAGAGTAGAGTAGAGTAGAGTAGAGTAGAGTAGAGTAGAGTAGAGTAGAGTAGAGTGGAGATGAGTGGAAATGAGTGGAGTGAAGTAGAATAGAATAGAATAGAATAGAATAGAATTTCCTCCCCAAATTCTAAGGTGCACCTTATACTCTGAAAAATACAGTAAGTAAAATGTAAAAAATTGCAGCTATTCAATTGTACCTTCTCCCTATGAATTTGAGAGCAATATACCTATTTTTTTTGTGCAGATTCTCGGAGATAAAAGCACCATTTTTCAAAATGGACTTTTAACAGAAGTGGAGAATACACGTTGAATACTGAGAGCAGGTCAAGCATCCCAAAATGCATAGTCTAGGAAATGGATTCAAAATCATCCTTAAAGGAGAATCATTTTTTTTTTATTTTATTTTAAAATGTTTCTTAGTCTCTTTTCAGCCAATGTTCTCGGTGCTTTCACAAATTCTAACAAAGGAGGCAGGAAAATGAAACACACACACAAAAAAAAAACCAACCTATAGTCCGGCAGGAAGTAAATAAAGTAACTTCTAACAGTTTTTCAAATGAGGTCAAAAAGAAAATAAACTTATCTGCCAGTTCTATTTGTCTAGGCAATAAATTCCAGGGACAGGTCACTAAGATGGAAAGAGTTCAACCATCTGCCTCAATTCAGTTGGGACCAGTAGGTTGGGGAGGGGGCAGATTTAATGAGACCCCGGGAGATTGATAGCTATTCTTCTGCTTCTCTCCATTCAATTGCCATATTTTTCAGAATATAAGACGCATCGGAGTATAAGATGCACTGTAGTTTTGGGGAAGGAAAATAGGGAAAAAAATAATCTGCCTACCAGGTACAGTGGTACCTCAACTTATGAATTTAATTCGTTCCGTGACCAGTTTCTTAAATAGAAAAGTTTGTAAGAAGCAATTTTTCCCATAGGAATCAATGTAGAAGGAAATAATGTGTATGATTGGGGAAACCACAGGGACGGTGGAGGCCCTGTTTCCTCCCAGGAGATTCCTGGAGAGGCCCCACGGAGGCTTCTCCCCACCTTTTCTGGCCCTGTTTCCTCCCAGGAGATTCATAGAGAGGCCTCATGGAGGCTTCTCCCTGCCTTTTCCGGCTCTGTTTCCTCCCAGGAGATTCTTAGAGAGGCCTCACAGAGGCTTCTCCTCATCTTTTCCGGCCCTGCTTCCTCCCAGGAGATTCCTAGAGAGGCCCAACAGAGGCTTCTTCCTGCCTTTTCCAGCCCTGCTTCCTCCCAGGAGATTCCTAGAGAGGCCCCACAGAGGCTTCTCCCTGCCTTTTCCGGCCCTGCTTCCTCCCAGGAGATTCCTAGAGAGGCCCAACAGAGACTTCTCCCTGCCTTTTCCGGCCCTGCTTCCTCCCAGGAGATTCCTAGAGAGGCCCCACGGAGGCTTCTCCCTGCCTTTTCTGGTTACAGCTTCAGAGGTTCAGGTTTGTAAGTGGAAAATGGTTCTTGAGAAGAGGCAAAAAAAATCTTGAACACCCGGTTCTTATCTAGAAAAGTTTGTAAGTAGAGGCATTCTTAGTTAGAGGTACCACTGTATTCGTATTCACCAGTATGGCTGGCTGGGCATTTCTGGAAGTTGCAGTCCACACTTTTTTAAAACTACAAGGGTTAAGAAACAGTATTTGCGAGAAATCTATCATTCCGTAGTTTTAATTACTGCCTGCCTAAAATGGAAATGACCAATGGAGTGATGTCTTAAACATCGAACACCATTTGATGAAAACGGCACACCCGGACTGGTTTTAAAAGATGCCAAAATCATTCCATGGGGCAAAATATTCCAAGAAATGGACATAAGGTGATGTTCAATTCCAGGGATCCATCCATTCTGCCAACTTACACCTGCGTCTATAGTGAGAATGGTAAGCTTGTAAGCATCTGGACAACTCCGATTTTAGATAGTTCTCTTGCTTTCGGAGAAAGCCAATTTGCAGCCTGTCAGCCAACGGCTATTATGGTAGTTGAAGATGTCTTGTCTTGCTTTGGGGAAATACAAATTCTGGCCCTTGAAACCCCCACGACAGAGGGTAGAGAATGGAATAGGATTTCTAAAGTTATATAGCAAGTTACCAGATGCGGGTTTTGGAAAACTGACAAGATCTACAATGCCTCAAACACGATCTAAGTATTGCCCACAAGATTATATGCTGCAACTTCCTTCTTGCATTGATGATGTTAACATGTCTGGTAATGAAACATCTGCAAGAAAACAACCAAGCTCAGAGAACCCCCACGACCCCGAAATCATTGTCCTCCTCCTCTCCAAAAAGCCCACACCCTTCTACCACTGATGATGTTACCTAGTCTGTTAATGAAACATCTGCTAGCAAATCACCAAACTCAGAAAGTACCAAGGACCCCACAGTTCTCTTCCTCCTCCTCCTCCTCCTCCTCCTCCTCCTCCTCCTCCTCCTCCCCCTCCTCCCCCTCCTCTTCTGTTTCCTCCTCTTCCTCCTCTTTTTCCTCCTCTTCCTCTTCATCTTCTTCCTCCTGACCTTCTTCTTCCTCCTCCTCCTCTTCTTCCTCCTTCCTACTCTTCTTCTTCCTCCCCCTCTTCCTCTTCTTCTTCCTCCTCCTCCTCCTCCTCCTCCTCCTCCTCCTCCTCCTCCTCCTCCTCCCTACAAACCCCACTCCTTTCTAGCACTGATTATGTTACCTAGCTGGGCCATACAATGCCTACAGGAAAACCACCAAGCTCAGGAAACAATCCAGTTGGGACCACAAATATTTGGTAAGGATGGTCAACCTGAATCTTGCAAATTATATATACTGTATCTTCCCCAGCTGACCCTCTCCTGTGGATTCCGCCAACATTTGGACCTACTGACCTTTTAATTAAAAACCAAGAGAGGAAGGTGTCATTCATTCACATCCATCCATTCATCCATCCATCCATCCATTCATCGATTCATTCATTCATTCATTCATTTAAATTATACGGACACCCACTTTCCACTGAAAAGCACTTATGTGTTTCTTTGAACATTTCAAACGGCTCCTTTGTTTTGTGCTGTTCTTTTGCAATCCTTGAAAACAACCTGACAGCCCAAGTAACATTTTCGAAATGACGGAGAAGCCGACTCAAAGGAGAAGACCTGAATAGCCCAGGATAAATTGGTGGGAGGAGAAAAGGTGGAAAAGTTTTGTTTTTTTAAAATAATCCCTCTTCTTTGTCTCTCTCTGCTTGTTCCCCAATGCTCAGCACTTGCCAGAAGGCCTGGGTTTCCCCCCCAGTAAATATTATGGGATGTTCTTTTATTGTTGCTTTGATGTTTTGAAAGGCAGGAATTTTGTCTAATGGCCCCTACTTGCGGTGGCGGGGCAAGCTTAAAGTTTAATCTCTTGATTTCCCCCTTTGTACAATGAATTGGAAATGAAAGAACTTAAACGATTAAAGATGCACACTACTTACCAGAGCTTACAAAACTTTTGACAGACCCATCCTCAAATACAGCTCATCTGTTTGGAACCCATATCGCATCTCAGACATTAACACCCTTGAAAATGTCCAAAGATACTTCACTAGAAGAGCCCTTCACTCCTCCACTCGAAACAGAACATCCTACGAGACTAGACTTTCAATCCTGGGCCTAGAAAGTTTAGAAATAAGACACCTTAAACAAGATCTAAGTATTGCCCACAAGATCATATGCTGCAAAGTCCTACCTGTCGGCGACTACTTCAGCTTCAACCACAACAACACAAAAGCACACAACAGATTTAAACTTAATATTAACCGCTCCAAACTTGACTGTAAAAAATATGACTTCAGTAACCGAGTTGTCAAAGCGTGGAACTCATTACCGGACTCCATAGTGTCATCCCCAAACCCCCAACACTTTACCCTTAGATTATCTACGGTTGACCTATCCAGATTCCTAAGAGGTCAGTAAGGGGCGAGTACAATTGCACTAGAGTGCCTTCCATCCCCTATCCTATTGCTCTCCTATATCTCCTATACCTTTCATCTATTCCTATATCTCTTCTTCTATTCTTTCATTGATATATTCTATTCATATATCTTCCTTTCTATTATTTCTTAGATATATTTTACTATGAGTATCTCCTCCATAACCTTCATCATGTATTTTACTATGCGTATATTGATATATACCCACTAAAACCCTCATTGTGTATTGGACAAAATAGATAG